>NC_047510.2:31005079-31187579 GCF_902827115.2 Pseudochaenichthys georgianus
CCGGCTCTCCACTTCCTCTTCACCCCACTTCCTGCCTCTGCTGCTGGCCTAATGCCCTTATATGGCATCCCCCGGCAGCCAATCAGGGCAGAGCAGGCAGCTCATTCTAACTAGTGATGGGAATTCCGGCTCTTCTTGGTGAGCTGGATCATTTGGCTCACCAAGAAGAGCCGGCTCTTTCGGCTCCCAAACGGCTCTTCAGTTTACCACATATTATACCTTTTAATTAAATCAAATGTAGCCCTGTTTTGACTAATGATTTATATGTGTACACATATATCACTTAAATTATTCAATACATCCTTTGTACTGAAGTATTCAAAAGTAAAAATTACATGTTTAATATAAATGATTTGCTGTGGCCAATTGTTTTCATTGCATTTACAGAACCGTGTAACTCTCTGATACCACCCAATGAATGCATTGACTTGCTTGTAGAACCACGCTACACAAAACATAGCAACACCTATAAAAACTATTTTAAAAAGGGGCTACTGTATCGACCTATATAAAGTATATAAATATATATTTTTTTCAAAATACCAAACAGATCCTGCATTTTCGCTCTATTTGCTCTTTCCAGCGCTGTTTTTGCAGGGGGCTGATTCTGTGAGCTGCAGCTGACCACGCCCCCTGCAGGAGAGCTTGCTTTGAGATCAGCTGCTAGGCTGCAGCGGGGAGAAGAGGGGGACAAAAAGAGATCTCCGTCCTCCGTGTTTTATTCTTATAGAAGTAAGAAGAGAAGTAATGGGGCAGAAACCCTCCTTTTTACGCAGCGGTCCAGACATAGACATCAAACGGCGACACATATTCAGTTGCCAGTTACTTTGGCATTAGGGCAGATACTTTCCAAGGCTTGACATAATGAATTGTGCTACTTTTAAAGCAAGCAACGATGTTTTCAAATCTGTAATCAAAAAGCTACTCAAAAACACTATCGAAGCAGTTCCTGCCGTTGTTACCTAAGTTCAAACAGTAACAACGGACTACTTTTCTTAGCGGATGCATGTTAATTTAAATCAATACATAAAACTATTTTTTAAATCAATAAAATAATTTTCTAAATCCATAAAAACATTTCAATTATTATTGGGAGTCATGTCGTTACTTTGTTGAGAATGTGGCCATGTGTAATAAGCGGGATAATGTGCACATTGCACATTGCATAATGTGCCTTCATGCCGATCTAGAACCCTCCGCAAAAAAACCCGACACATCACTAATTCAAACAGCTAGTGTGTGAGAGGAGAAGGGTGGGAACAGCAACCCACCGTGCTAAACAATATAGCCTGCTAGCACACACACAGACACAAACCTGGGTGGAAACAATAAAAGGGTTGCTGCAATGCAACAAAGCAAAGCAATGCATGCAAACTTTACTCAGGGATTCAGGGGCACCGGGTGCATGCCGCAGCATTGAGGTTGTTTTTTTGCTGGAAAATTGAGAGGGCGGGCTCTCGGTTAATATGCAGAGGAGAGGAGAGGAGAGGAGATAGATTCCTAAATATGGGAGGAGGATGTGGAAAAGGGTATGACTTAGCACATCATCTAGTATCATCATTCATCTAAAAAGGGACCATGACCATTAGTTAACATGATCACATGCGTACATCATGTAAATGTGCAGATCTTGCCATAAAAGACATGTAATCATCAGTCGACACATGACTGATGTTTGAGATAAAGACAGGAAGAGGGTGGAGATGGATACATAGATATGATTTCTGACAGTCATTGTATAAGATTTACAAAATCTTCTTAAAAATAGAATAAAATACGATTAAAATAAACATTCAAAGCAAATATATAAGAATTCACAATATACAGAATAAATTAGAATTCTCTCTAATAAACTAATTAGGAACAGAAGCATATAAACATTGGGTACTATATACATTAACACATTGTGCACAGTAGCTTTAAATACAAGTAAACTATATCCTGTGAAGTCGTGTGAATAGGTTACAATATGTATGTGCAGTATGTGAAAAATGTTCCTTATTATAAGATATGAAGAGGAAATTGAGACGAGACGCAGCGAGGCGTGACGACCGGCTGTTTTGTTATGTAAGGAACGTCCAAACAGTGCCAATGACTGCAGAGCAAAGTGCATCGGCGTGTGTGTAGGTGGCTGACCTCTCCCCGTGTTGGAGCGATACAGCAGAGAGGGATGAGGAAGATCAGGAAGTAAAAGCAGCACTAGGACCACTCTGGAGGCTAGAAAAGCGTGTGTGTGTGTGTGTGTGTGTGTGTGTGTGTGTGTGTGTGTGTGTGTGTGTGTGTGTGTGTGTGTGTGTGTGTGTGTGTGTGTGTGTGTGTGTGGGGGAGATATAGATTTAGATGCAGAGATAGATAATTATGTCACTCTTCTTAAGTTGATCGGTCTGCATGCAAAAGAAACATGATTTATTTTCATTTTCCTCGTGTGTGCTCTGTTTTGTATTTTACATTGTGCATTCGTCAGCTGTGGAATGTAACTAACTACATTTCGTACTATTTTTTCGAACTTTTTGGGAGTATTTCCATTTGATGCCACTTCACTCCTACTCAACTTTATTTTGGAGCTAATTAAGTACTACATTTGTTTTAGGTAACGAGCAATTTTACACATATCAGAATCTGCCAAATGTGTTGCCAAGTAGGTTTACACATACAAATAATTTTCTTTGGTGTGTTCTGATGCAAATATAAAACACAGTAAGATAAGGAGAAATGTAAGAAAAGGACCAAAGATAAGACAATAATAGAAAACATATTTACATTTACAACAAATATAATTATACAAAAAACAGTATTATGAAAAACTGAAAAAAATTCAATGAAATATATGCAGTATGGGGTTTCAATTGGAATCCTGCATGTGCAGATATATATGAGGTATGTGCCCGATTAACAATATTAAAATGGGGAATGTTTATGGGGTATACAAACACATGTCTCTATGTAGTAATATACTCCTAAAACATCCACTATTTAAAAATTACTATCTGAAAGTATCCTAAATTGGCTCAGGTTTGACAAACTATAACTATTTAAAGTGTGTTTTTTAGTGTTAGAAATATAATAATATAATAGAGTTTAATAATATATTTAGCTGGATATATTTCTACTTTAGTATGTTTATATTGTTGAGACTTTTACTTGTATTTGACTGCTTTAAGACCAATGTATTTCTACTTTTACATACATTAATGATCTTGGTATTTATTCCACCTATGGCAATAATGCCTACATTTCTGTCTTTGTATGCATCAGGTTGTTGATGCTGCACATTCAGTCCTGACATCTCTCCATTAAAGGCAGTCATCATCCCCCGACACCTGAGAGAAACCTCACAACCTTAAAAGGCACCTCAGCCTCTGCTCTGAGCCAATCAGAGGACAGAACAGCAGGAGGAAGTGAGGTTGGTGCACAGGAAGGGGAAGAGAAGAGGACACAGGGTCTGGTGTTTTCACATGAGGAACAGAAAAAAACAAGATTTCAGAAAAGTTTCAAACAGCCTCGAGCAATACAATGTTTATTGCATTAGTTCAGCCATTATAGAGAAGCTCTCCTTGTCCGACAACTGGGCTATACACTCTAATAATCGAACAAGCTTTATTTGATACGTACGGGTATTTGTGTTTACACATCACTTTGGTTTCAGAGCAGAATGCCATAGCTGGGGTTAAACAAGAGGTGTGAAACATTTAAAGCGTGGGTGAAGTATTTTAGGAACTTCTTTTTAATTTGTCGTGTAAAATACTCTTAACATCTCAACAGCAGTAGTTAAACCGAATGCTCTAAAGAAGAAAATCCTTTATTTGTGGCTTCTATCGTCGGTCCAATCATTTGTGGCATCCTGAACTAAATGTAGCTAGTTTGATAGCTGTGAGTACAATAGCTAAATTCCTTGTTTATGGCCATTATAATATGTTTAAAATCAGAATGATAATTTGGGGGGAGGGGCATTAAAGGAAAGCCTGAAATGATTTGCTGTCAGTGTTGCCAATTTAGCAACTTTCTTGCTAGTTTTATTGACTTTTGAAACTACATTTAGAGATTTTTAAAATGAGTGCTGATAGATACTTTCGTTCAAAAAGAGATTGCAACACTCGTCTAGGTTTTCTGGTTGGATCATTAAAAAGGATTCCAGCCTACTCTTGCTGGCTTCTCCAATGTTTCCTACCCAAGTCTGTAAGTTAACTAAAATGTGAAAGGATCATCACACCAATACGTGCTTGTAATAATAACTACTTGAGGCAATAGATCTACATTTCTATGTAAAAAGACATGTGAATAAGTTCTTGAAGTAAGGAGCATTTCGTGGTAAAGTTTGATGATTGACAAAAGATACTGGTCAAGAAAGCCACGGTGGGGCGTGGCATATAAACTGTGTTTGTGGTGTGTGTGTGTGTGTGTGTGTGTGTGTGTGTGTGTGTGTGTGTGTGTGTGTGTGTGTGTGTGTGTGTGTGTGTGTGTGTGTGTGTGTGTGTGTGTGTGTGTGTGTGTGTGTGTGTGTGTGTGTGTGTGTGTGTGTGTGTGTGTGTGTGTGTGTGTGTGTGTGTGTAAGAAGTGGGGGTGGGAGTTAAGGATCCATTTGGGCCGTAAATGGGAAGCTAATCCAATTGGAGCACGAACAGGCCAGCTGGCAGGCACAACACACACACACACACACACACACACACACACACACACACACACACACACACACAGCTGGTAACTGGCCTGTGCCTTGGAGTCAGACCATCACCACGGAGACCCACGGATCAATGACGCTGCAGAAAACCCATCTATAGGCTCTATCACAGGAGGGGGGAGGTAGAGAGGAAGGGGGGACGGAGGCAGGAAGGGGGTGAATAGGGCTTCCCTCGATGAAACTATGACAAGTCACAGATGGCAAACAATCGGTCAGCCAGTCACTTTTCAACTGGCTGCAAAGACAAGAGAGAAAGAGGAGAGGGTTAAAGTGCCTGGCTAGCAAGATTGGGGGATGGATGAGTAAAGAAAGAAAGAAAGACAGAAAGAAAGGGGGAGGAGAGTGAAATGTCGTTGACAGCCAAAACTTTGAGTCCCAGCATCAAAAGCTGAATACATTCAAGCAAAGGATGGGAAGTGTGCTTATTTGCAGTCTGGTGGAGAGTTAGATGACAAGATAAACCTCTCATATCTGTTGGCTAAATATAAGGCTACAACCAGCAGGTGGTTAGCTTAGCTTTACTTAGCACAAAGACTGGGAAGAAGAGAAACAGCTAGCATATTTTCAAAAAGAAAACAAACGTCTATTAACATGTTCACATTTGATTAGTCTCACAAAAACCAAAATGACACTACAAAAAGTGAAGAGCTGCTTGCTAAGACCTATTTGCTGTTGCAAAATATAGCGCTGCAGGGATGGCGTCTTTTTAACGCTGATGTTAGCATCACTATTGATAAAAGGCTAACAGGATTTTTCCATTGGATTTTTTCAATGGAAAAATGCTCTGTAGGAAAACATGTTTATGATACTCAAAAGTCTTGTTCAGCAAGATAATCTCCACAAATGAACAATATTTTTGATTGTTTTTGGAGTATACATGCAATCACCAAAAGTAAACGGCTAACGTCAGGCTATACAAAAACATTTCGCCACTACACACCGTTTAAGACAAATAAAGCTAACAATGTAAGTTCCATTAGGGGTATTTACTGACATGTTTTTTTGTGGTACAGTAGAACTGAAGTGAAAATATTTTAAGCTTGTGTTAACCAAAAACCTAATTTCGGCATCTCCCCATAAACCCATTGACTATACGAGATGAGGGAACCCCAAATATGCTAAATGCTAACTAATTTCCGGGTTGTATCACTCATTCCTGCAGCACTTGATCTAGCACTTTGTTTGTATTTTTACACATAACAAGATGTTAATTAGTGAGCTTTATCGGTATTGTAAGATATAGTTTGTTACTTTAGGACAGAGCGAAACATTGTGCTAGGCTAAGCTAACTGGCTTCTGTATTTCTGTCAATTTTGCAATTGAAGGTGGGGTAGGTAATTTTGGAGGAACCAGCTCGAGTGCGCTAGAATTTGAAAATACACAGCCGGGAAAAATCTGCCACTTCCTCACAGAGCCCCTCCTCCAACACACACGAACGCGCACATGACCAATGAGGGCACGAGATAAGTTTGTGCCCAGATGGAAGGCTGACAGGCAGGTAGGCCATCCAGTTACTTTAGCCGGGCCGGCTCAGATGATTGGTCGTGCTTTTTACAGCGCCACGGCTTCTACAGATGACATTTTTTATTGGATTTATTGTCAAAGCACTTCAGATATTCATTGCTATCGGATGTTAAGAGCATTCCATGGAATATAACAAAAAGTGTATCTCGAGCCGGTTTCTCAAACTTACCTACCCCACCTTTAAAATGACATCATTCACTCGCAAAAGAGTGAATCATGTTGGTTTTTTTAATTGACTAACTAGTCCTTTAAACATCTTAGTAAGACAAAAGTGTGAAAATCCCAACATTGCTGCATTCATCTTTACGTCATGTGACTCAGACTTTTACATTTACACACACTGATGTGCAAAGACGCAGTGAAGCAAGGGTGAAACTCCTGACAGTGACGACTCAAGTGCATTTCCAACATGACATAATTCTCATCATCTTCCTCTTCTCTCTCTTGATCCACATCTTCACTCCACTCAGATCCCAGCTGACTCTCATATCGCCCTCATTGTTTCCCAGCCCTCATCTGATGTCCACATTTCCAGGCTTCGCTAAAAGCCCCACTCAAGGCTAATTGCAGCTAATGTTTTTTTGTATTGAGTTGCAGCCTAGCAGTCTATAGTAGCAGTAAGACTAGAGGCAGCAGATGTTTAACTCTGTGTCTGTCTGTGTGTGTGTGTGTGTGTGTGTGTGTGTGTGTGTGTGTGTGTGTGTGTGTGTGTGTGTGTGTGTGTGTGTGTGTGTGTGTGTGTGTGTGTGTGTGTGTGTGTGTGTGTGCGTGCGTCATATTCATGTCAACCCCCTATGGTCGGCTTTAGGGTTAGCCTTTAGCAACAGGCCTTTCATGGTTTTTCTCCCCTCCCCCTCCCCCTCCCCACACCCAAAAATGCCCTTGTTGTTACGCTCCGCTCCTTGTTGTTACGCTACGAGCCGTTTGTGGGAGTGAATTAGTCAATGATGGCCTTCTTAGGTTCAGAGAAACTTGTGGCATTATAGTCATTACAGGAACAGGAAGTCATGGTGGGAGGTAACGCAGGGAGTGGCAACGCTGCAACACAGACTGTTTCTTTTGTGGTGCTGACTGGTTACCATATTTGAAGAGAGAAAACCCTAAGCTAATGACGTCACATGAGGGTGTCACAAGGGCTCCAATTAACTGGTAAACATTGAGGCTATACAAGTGTTTGAAAAGCACAAAGTCAGACAGTCAGAAAACACACTTTCGAAAACATACACATATGCACTCACTCATATCATATCAGTGTAAAGCTTACCACAGAGTTCTGAGTCATAACCGAACGCTATCTTTGATGATATGTGCATAAGTAAACATGTCATCAAAGATAGCATTTGGTTATGATTAGCTTCATTTAGAGTTCTTTGACCCTCGAACCACATATACACATATAAACACATGTGCAACTGGGTTACTGATGGACTCATCACATAGCAAAGGTAATGCCTGAATTCAGCAGGCGAAAGGCAACAAGTCAATGGGATCACCTGTCGTTTTGTTGGATGTCTACCAATCGGAGGGTTAATGGTTAAATCCCAAGCCCCGGTAGTCAAAGTGTCCTTGGACAAGATATTTAAGCCGAATGTTCTACTGTATAAAAGTCCATGTAAGTCACTTAAAAGCATCAGCTTAATGACATGAAATGTAATGATCTTTTAGACCCCCCCAATAAAGCAAAACTGCACGTTTCAGAGTGGCCTTTTATTGTGGCCAGCCTAAGGCACACCTGTGCAATAATCATGCTGTCTAATCAGCATCTTGATATGCCACACCTGTGAGGTGGGATGGATTATCTCGGCAAAGGAGAAGTGCTCACTATCACAGATGTTTTCAGATTTGTGAACAATATTTGAGAGAAATGGTTATTTTGTGTTTATAGAACATGTTTTAGATCTTTGAGTTCATCTCATGAAAAATGGGAGCAAAAACAAAAGTATTGCGTTTATATTTTTGTTCAGTGTAGTACTTTTATAAAGGATAAATTATCTAAAAAAGGTGATAGATCACTAATAGATAGATGTTGTTGGAAGGGTAGCCCAGATGCAGTGCTTTACCAAAAACAGCTGTTTGTTTGTGCAGAGGCCTTCAAATGCAAAGGTTAATAAACAAAAAGTGTGTTTAATCCATGTCAGTAGTCCCAACCACTGACATGATGTTATGATACTGACTGAACCCTCGGCCTCCAAACAGAAAAAGATCAACAAGCATTGAAAAGCTAAACAATTCACCTGGCAGAAAAAACACCTTTGTCCCCTCTGCCTCTGGCCCCACCAGTGGCAGCACGCTCAAGCTGCCAAACATCACTTTAGCAGGAACATACCAAAAGGTGTTTTTGCAAAAAGGGCACAGAGATTTTACAACTAAATTACAGTAATTCTCAGACGCTCCCTTAGCTCTCCATGACTCTTAATGACAGGTTTAAACCCAGAGCTTCCACTTGTTGCTCACGTTAAAGTGTCACTTAGTTTGATGAGTGGTCTATTTAGACAACCGGTAATCAATATACAAAAACACAGTGAGTATAAACTCCTGTCTGGATGAAAGCTCCTCAGGGAAATGCATTAGGTGGCTCTTCTGCAGAGAGACCTTGGCAGTAAAGGTGCAGGTTCAGAGAGCCTGGATTCTACTGGACGGCGAGGTGTAAACACACTCTGTTACTTATGACACATGAGAGGAGTCTTCCCGGGACAGTATTCCAAGTACTCGGATATAAATTCCCACTGAAGAGTGTTGACAACACACCACTTAACCGGAGACCTCTCACTTACTAGCAGTAAGCTGTACACACACACAAACACACACACACACACACACACACACACACACACACACACACACACACGCACACATATAACATGACAGCGTCCTGCTTCCCAAGGCTGAGTGACAGCTAGTTTTACACTGTAGAGAAATACATACATTTGATCTTTTACGACTGTCAAAATGTCTATTTTTCACAACAATAGTAGAGTCTCTTTATGCCAAGAATTTGTCAAATGTGTAAATGTATAAATGCTATGTTTCTTTACTTAAAGGTGGGGTAGGTAAGGTAATTTTGGAGAAACCAGGATTGCGTTCCGATAATCCAAAAATCAGCTCCTAAATTCTAACCCTATCGTCTATTCCTTGACCTCTGAGTGAAACGTCACGGGGTTAAGGGATAGTGGATAGGAGAATTCAAAAGGACTTAGGAGAAGAGACTGCGGTACTTTAGAGAATCCGAATGCACTTTCACTATCCGACGTGTTTGTGATGCGCCAGCGGACGTCATGAATGTGCGTCTGTAGTTTCCCCACAGCGGACTACAACATGGATGTTTAATAAGAACGAGGGACTACTGTGAACTCATCTAGAGACTCTGCACCGTGCTCTGATGCTGCTGCTTTGCTTTATGAACGTGGACAACAGAGAAACATATTCTTCAGGACCAAAGTTGGAATTGAAATAAAAAAGGAAAGTGAAACCTATGCTCCCTCTCCCTCCGGTCCACATTAATACAAATGATCCCAATACGTATGATTGTATGAACTATGAAAATATCTTAAAATCAATACAAATGTATTTATTATAAACGTTAGTCCTTAACATCTATCACTGTGTATATCACCATTCAAACATCTTTTAAAAGTTGAACAAACTCCACACAGCTCAGTAAAGACTGTGAAATGTTGACTTTATTTGATAATTTCAGTGAAAACGTTCATATTTCTCTTTTTCATTATAATACTGATGAACGTTCAGAACAAAGCACTTTGGCAACTTACCACCTTTTTTAAATGCTTAATAAGCACCGTAACTTTCATGATATCATTTCTCGGTCATAATCGGTTGTTTCCGTGAACGGTCAACTGTTGAGTGACGGCAAATGCTGCGGCTGCAAGGCATTGTGGGGCAGAATTTTCTCCTCTCCTTTTGTCAAGGGAGGTCCAGTGGTTCCTAAGCTAAAGGAGGTTATAAAGGAAGTTTGAAACCTCCTTTCCTTTCATTTGGAGAATTGACGTACTTCCGGGTCATTTCACTTGGTTAGGAAGGTTCCTAAGCTAAATGGACTATTGGAACGCAACCATAGACTGTATATATAAACACTCCTCATTTTAATTGTGCTCTTTATTCAGGAGGGAAGCTGTATGGAAATGTTTTTTTACCTGAATCAAAGTAGGCTGGGCTGAAACAATGACTCACTCACTCACTCACTCACTCATGTATGTGGAAACATGTATAGAGACTTGTACTCTGTCAATTTGAAAAGCCCTGAGGCATTCCCTTTTTAGGCCAGATTAAATATTTCCCAGCCAATCCCTGTTTGTAGTGTGTGGAAACAGTCCTCTCAGCTCTGTTCTGTTTAAATCTCTGTTAACACCTGCAGGACCCACCTTTTATTTAACTACCTCATCATAGATATGCAACTTTATTACTATAATGAAACAAATATGCATGATTAGACAAGACATGGGTCAGACAGGGATGAAGTAAGTTTGAGATTTGACCCTTAACAATGAGATGTTAAGCCTGTAAATCAATAAATGGGCCCAGTAGACCTTTGAACACTTTAAACGTGCTTCCTTTAATCTGTAAAACCTGTAACGTTGCCTGCATAAAACTCAACAGAAGGTCTCTTAAAGTCATGATTGAATTGACAGGTGTAAGATTGTTTATTAAATGTTAAAAGTGTAAGTAGAAAATCATGAAAAATGCAAAATTGACCCTTGACAATTTGCACGGTTTATGGGGACGTTACACAAGCCATCGTCATATTTCCACATTATTGCATTTCCGCATTATACTTGGAACTGAGCTCGCTGTGGCTGTTTTAAAGGGGGAGATATGAGCCATGTGAGGATGACAATAATGTCCATTTAAAGCCAACTTGACAGCATGAATGAGGAGGAGGAAGCGAACACGAGAACAAAAAAACAGGAGTTGATGCAACTGAGAGTAGGGGAAGGGGAAGTGGTGAAGGAGGAAGAGAACAAGTTGCAGCTTTAAATGGCACTGAAAACCAGCCATTGTATTAACATGTAAGATTGTCTTTTGGGAGCACAAAATGAATAAAGGTGTGCTCCAGATGTTATATATTAAGCAGAAGATTAAGTGGGGGGAGAGAAATGATAAAACATAATCACAGCTTTGAAAAAGGGGGAAAAGGCAGAGGCATAATTCAAGATAATGTTCCCATGGAGTGTGGAGACTTAATAAATTGCACTAAATCAGGAATGGACATTTTACTAGCCTGCAGGCCCATGGCTAAAATCTAAGAGTGTGTCACATGGGCCTCATTAGTCATGATGTGAATGGAGCAGAGGTTGAAATATTTTAAAAGTCCACCCCTACGCCAATGCAGTAAACCAGGAAGTAGATAAAGCATGGGTGTGTGGCTGTGCTTTATTTGATAGAGGAGAATAAAAGCTGGTTAATTTGATTGATTAAACTGGAAGACAGGAAGTCCTGGTAGTCTTTAAAATGACATGTAATGGTTAAACAATGCTAAAAACAGCAATCGAAAACATCTAGGCTACTTTAACTAGTCATGCCTTTTTTGTAATTATCACATGATATAACGTCTGAAAGCCGTTATTTAACTATGTTTTTGTCATCTAATTCACTGCAAGCTGCATTACAATCTGAGACTGCTAACACATCCCAGCATTTCCTGACATGACACACCTTTTTACACTATTGAATACCAAACAGAGAGCGAGAGCAGCCACTGGCAGGATATTAAGGAGGAGCCCTAGAACATTTAATGCCACAATGCACAAATACTTGATCAATAAGTGACCATTATCAGCAGCAGTATGGGGAAAGGGTGTGTGGCTGACAAAGAGAGGTCTTTCCCCAGCAGATCAGTGTGTTATGTGTGTCATGTGTTTGACCCAGTAATGCAGGGACTGTGAATCTTACACAGCGTGGACAGCAATATCAGACTCCCAACACTATTTGTATTGTCTCAAATAATAATAAATATATTTAAAAAATAGTTGTGAAAGAGGGCAGATAGGAAGAATATGTTTGCACAGGGAGGAGTCCTTTTCTCTTTTTATTGTCATATAACTTGGCCACATGTGCCAGACATTTAACCCTCCTGTCATGTTGGGGTCGAATCTGACCAATATAATACTTTCATCAATCATAAATATTGTGTTTTACATTTGATTGCCATTAGCCCTAATGATATCCTCCACAGTAGGCATTTAAACATATGAAACTGCTTATCATTACTTGAATTTTGAGTGGTTTATTCAACTTTGTCACACCTTTGGTGTTCCCGGTCAAAGATGACCTCCATAGGAAATGAATGGGTAACCCTAGATTATGTTCATCCATCAGATACACACACACACTCGATAAAATGTTGATTTTGCTTGATACATTTTCAATGTCTATTCTCCGTATATTCACTGCAGTGATTAATGTAAACCAGTAGTATGGGACATCGTTTACAGCTTAAAGGTGAGTTTAATAAAATGTGGTGATGATGAATGGTTTTCGTGTTAATGTAAAAGCAGTCAAAACACACCGGTCAAATTTGACCCCAAAGTAAGGGGGGGAGAAGCGAACACGACATGAGGGTTAAGCAGATATTTTCCACCCTTGTAAAAGTGTATACATCATTTAACCTGCATATAAAACAGTATATCAAGAGATTAGGGCTTTACTAGGCCTCACAGCATCAATCCCTTCCCTTTTTATTTCTCCAATCCTTTTGCTGTTATCGCCTCCCCTCTCTCTCCAGTGCACCACAGTGTGAGCTTCGCGACGTGCCCTAGTGAGTGACGCTGGACCAATCAGAGGCCGCCATTCCGAAAGTTTACCTTATATGGCTTGAGCCGGGCAACTGACGCAGTATAAAAACCCGCACCCTCAGTTAACGGATTCACTCTGAGCGCCGTCACACACTTGTGCGGGATATCATTTGCCTGAAACCCGGTTCCCTTAAAGCGAAAAGCCCCCCCACCCAAAAAGGTAAGAGACTGAAACATTACTTCAATATTAATACTTTTTAAAACTTGTATTTAAAGTAAGATGGCATTGTTCTTTACCGCAATTGTTTGAAATGTGTCATTTTGAATGATGGAAAAATGACAAGCACCACGAGGTCTTTGTCCTGTCATGCACCAACTGTACTGCTAATTAAACTTAAGGATTTAAAAAAGTAATATTAAAAGACATCTACATTTTTGCATGGCTGAGAAAACGCAGTAGCGATTGCAACACACTGCAGACTCGTGGTTCTCGCAGGTGCTTTATGGGTGAAGCCGGTTTTATGTTACCTTGGCAGTTAATTGTGGTTTCACAGTGTAATTGCGTTTCTTTTGTATTCCTGTTGGTTGGCTTACTCTAACATTTCCCAGCTTTGAAAAAGGGGGTTTGAGTTGAGGGTCGTCTGGCTGCTCCCTTTGTGCGCCTGATGCGGCGGGGTGTGACCTACTTTAGCATAGTAGCTTAGCCACATCATGCTATCACCGCCCTTCAGACTTACAACTGTTGCCATATTAAAACTTGAGATAAAACTATTTTTTCCTTGGACACTTTGCTTCCACTTCCTGGGCGTGTAGCAATCCACTTTACCGTCGTTGTATTGAGGCTTCCTCTTAATGGAGGCCAAGAATATTGGGCCCTGCAAGAAAAAGGGCATTCACTGATTAATTGGTTGTATAGTCTTATTACGCAATTAGTTCATGTCCTGCCAACTTGCACATGAGAAAAAGAGGAAACGGAGATTGACAAATCATGCACCGTTAAAAAGGCGTGGCCTTCATGAAATGCAGTCATTCATGAGTCAACATATGAGTTCATTATTAAACTTGAGATTTTTTTTTACTGCCAGTTAAAAACGGTTGAGTGAAACATGTAGACTTTACAGTAAGCAGTCGTGTCAGATGGGCACTGAGTATGACGCAGTGAATCAAATATGTTCTGGTGGCCATTAAAACTAGTTTTAATTAAGCAACAATGGGAGGGGGGTGGGGGGGATTTAAACTGTAGTGAACCGGTAGGGAGTGGTCGCTCGGCCCAGGGTCTCATAATGTCGAATGTTCCTTTTTTTTTTTGCCACTCTCTGGCTGCCTGCCATGGCGCCGGTAGCCGCAAAGCTGCTCAAAACCGAGCAATGTCCTTATATGGTAATACCAGAATGCAGAGCCACTTCCTTTTGTCTGGCACTCGGAATGTGGAGCACGGGCTCCACCTAGTGGCCAATATAGTTAACTCCAACTAGTTTGTTAACAGGAAGTAAGAGTGTCAGGAAGCGGAAATGAGACGTGGGACTGTTTACGTTTTCTTAAGAAAACGTATGAACATTACTAATACACAAACTTTGAGATCAGGGGTACACATATAAAGTAAAACTCAAATAATAGGTGATATTTCAAATATATTTGTCAATTACAGTTAGTTTTGGTTCTTAATAGTAGTGCCATATTGCAATTGATACTTAACCGTTGTTTCTTTTTTCCTCAACAGTTCAGCCATGGAAGATGAAATCGCCGCACTGGTTGTTGACAACGGATCCGGTATGTGCAAAGCCGGATTCGCTGGAGACGACGCTCCTCGTGCTGTCTTCCCCTCCATCGTCGGTCGCCCCAGGCATCAGGTGAGGCATTGAGCTCCAAAAGAATAGAGAGAAAATGTAGACTTGATAAGCATTTTCATATGAGATGTATAACCAGCCAGTCAATCAGTACACACGATGATCCTTTATCAGTCCCTATAGGGGAAATTCATGTGTTGCAGTAAATACCTAAATAAGTACAAATATATCAAAAAGTAAACAGACATGCAAAGCAATACATGCATGTATTTATGTGCCTGTACTTGGACTTGTAAACTGTATGTATATCCACGTTTTAGTGTAGAATATATAATCTAACCATCTCTGATGTCTTGATTCCAGGGTGTGATGGTCGGTATGGGCCAGAAGGACAGCTACGTTGGTGATGAAGCCCAGAGCAAGAGGGGTATCCTGACCCTGAAGTACCCCATTGAGCACGGTATTGTGACCAACTGGGATGACATGGAGAAGATCTGGCATCACACCTTCTACAACGAGCTGAGAGTTGCCCCCGAGGAGCACCCCGTCCTGCTCACAGAGGCCCCCCTGAACCCCAAAGCCAACAGGGAGAAGATGACCCAGGTACACACCCTTAACTTTAGCACACACAGAATGTAGCATCCTTAGCTTATCCCGTATTATTAGCTATTTAACTCGTAGCCTCATTTCTTCCTGGGTTTCCCTCCATTCCATTCTCACCTGCTCCTTCCTCCCCCTCTCCTCCAGGACTTGTCTCCTATAAGATGATCTATCATCAACAGGTCTCTCTTGACTGTGTGCCTTTTATCTGCACTTGTGTAGCTGAGTTATTAAATCAGCACTACTTTAATAGACATCTGACATGCACAAGTGTGAAGGAATGATGACTTTGTGCACTTTGTTTCTCTACTAACTTTAATCTTAGCCTCACACAATAATGCATGTAGTGAGTGCAGTGGCCACAGAAGTTAAGTACTTTTTTATTGTGATTGATTATTAACGTGTTCTCTTTTCATTCTACAGATCATGTTCGAGACCTTCAACACCCCCGCCATGTACGTTGCCATCCAGGCTGTGCTGTCCCTGTACGCCTCTGGTCGTACCACTGGCATCGTCATGGATTCCGGTGATGGTGTGACCCACACAGTGCCCATCTATGAGGGTTACGCCCTGCCCCACGCCATCCTCCGTCTGGATTTGGCTGGCCGCGACCTCACAGACTACCTCATGAAGATCCTGACAGAGCGTGGCTACTCCTTCACCACCACAGCTGAGAGGGAAATCGTGCGTGACATCAAGGAGAAGCTGTGCTACGTCGCCCTGGACTTCGAGCAGGAGATGGCACCGCTGCCTCCTCCTGCTCCCTGGAGAAGAGCTACGAGCTTCCCGACGGTCAGGTCATCACCATCGGAAACGAGAGGTTCCGTTGCCCAGAGGCCATCTTCCAGCCATCCTTCCTCGGTGAGTTACCAACTTAACATAACCTGCACTACATCCCTAAAAATAAGGAAAAAGCCCTTCTAGTTATCCTGCAGCTACACTTGCTAACCGGTGTTTTGATTCTGCCCTCAGGTATGGAGTCTTGCGGAATCCACGAGACCACCTACAACGGCATCATGAAGTGTGACGTCGATATCCGTAAGGATCTGTACGCCAACACCGTGCTGTCCGGAGGTACCACCATGTACCCCGGCATCGCTGACAGGATGCAGAAGGAGATCACCGCCCTGGCCCCATCCACCATGAAGATCAAGGTGAGCTGAGCCTCTGCCCAGCCAGCAGAGTAACATACTGCTCTGTTTGAGTCAGATGAATGCAAGAAGAAATGGTGTCTAATGCATCTTCCCCTTGTCTCTGCAGATCATTGCCCCACCAGAGCGTAAATACTCCGTCTGGATCGGAGGCTCCATCCTGGCCTCTCTGTCCACCTTCCAGCAGATGTGGATCAGCAAGCAGGAGTATGATGAGTCCGGCCCCTCCATCGTCCACCGCAAATGCTTCTAAAAAAACAGACTGTTCCTCCTTCCCCCTCCCCAACCAGACGCCCAACAACTTCAGCTCTGTGCAAAACAACCACACACACATTTCTCATACACACTCAGGCGCAGAGCCTAGACGACCAACTCATTGGCATGGCTTCGGTTATTTTGGCGCTTGACTCAGGATTTTAAACTGGAACGATGAAGGAGACAGTAATGTTTTGGCTAGGTTAAAAAAAAAATCACCCCAGGGTTCTGCAGTTGCATCTGGGGACTTAAAAAAAATGTACATTTTTGTTTTTCTTTTGAGTCATTCCAAATGTTTGTTAACTGCATTGTTCAGACACATGATTCCAAATGTTAACTGCATTGTTCAGACACGTATTCGCCTCTGTGAAGGCTGCCCAGTGGTTGGCGCATACTTAAACATGGTTGTAGTATCGCTTGTATGTAAATTATGTCTGGGTTTTTTGTACTTTCAGCCTTAAAAATATCTTGGTCCTGTTTAATTTTTTTTGTTTTTGTTATGCAAAACCCAGTCGTGACCTCTTCCCCCTGATGGAGGTTTCATTCCCTGGGGTGGTGGGGCAAAGGGGTCTCTCAGTGATGGGGTGCCAGACCAGTGGGGCCAACCTGTACACTGACTAAACAATCCCAATAAAGTGCACATGTGTTCCGACATGACGTCTGACTCTTGTCTTCCATTAAATGAGTTTATTTCAAGGTGAATGTGACTTCCAACCGTTATTGAAAAGCTAGAAGAACATTTTGAAAAGAATGTTTCTTGCAGGAAAATCAATCAGATCAATAATGACATGTATAGCCACATGTCATCATTTCAGCGCTGGTTGTCTTGGTGGTGCCCAGCAAACAATATGGGCTTCGTAAATAATTGGACAGCCTTCTGGGGAAAACCTGGTCTGATTAAGAGAGACGGCATTCATCCTACTTTGAAAGGTGCAGATCTCATTTCGGCAAACATTTCAGGGCTTTGTGGACTTAATCCATGACAAACTGGAGTTGAGACCAGGAGGCGGAGTCAGTCTTACACGCTCCTCCTTACTCTCCTAGGCAGTCATCCATTAGAATCCCGAACCCAATAAAATACACAATATTAGCGGTGTGTGTGTCTGCCCAAGGACAATTTAAGGTAAAACCTAATAGAGGTGTCATACATAATAACCTAATAAAAGTAAATGTAACAACTACTACAGTGCAACAAAACGGGAAGATTAAATGTGGTCTCTTAAACATAAGATCTATAGCATCTAAAGCAATATTGGTAAATGATTTAATATCAGATTATAATGATATATGCTGTCTCACTGAAACTTGGTTGAGACATGAATATGTCAGCATAAATGAGGCCACTCCACCCAGCCATATCAACACTCCTATTGCTCGAGGCACGGGCCGAGGAGGTGGAGTTGCAGCAATCTTTGACTCAAGTTTACTTGTCAATACTAAACCAAAATTAAATTATACCTCCTTTGAAAGCCTCGTTTTGACGCATCTGACCTGGAAAACTTTGCAGCCAATCTTATTTGTTACAGTGTATCGTGCACCAGGTCCTTATTCAGAATTCTTATCTGAATTCTCTGAGTTTTTAATCAACTTTAGTTCTTAAAACAGATAAAGTAGTTATCGTAGGTGACTTTAATATTCATGTTGACGATGATACAAATAGCCTTACTGTTGCATTTAACTCTATATTAGATTCTGTTGGTTTCTGTCAGTGTGAATACACCAACCCACTGCTATAATCACACACTCGACCTTGATCTGACTTATGGTATTGAAATTGAGCAACTATTAGTCGAACCGCATAATCCTGCTTTATCCGACCATTTCTTAGTAACTTTTGAAGTACTATTACTAGACTACAAAGCATTAGTCAAAAGCTCTTGCAGCAGAAACCTATCTGTTAGTGCTATAGCCACATTTAAGGAAGAGATTCAACCAATACTTAACTCGATAGCATGTCTGCATGTAGGGGAGGAAACTTATACAAATGTACACCACCCCAAATTGATCATGTTGTTGATAGTGCTACAGATGCGCTGCGAATAAAATTAGACTCTGTTGCTCCTTTGAAAAAGAAGAAAATAAAACAACATAGATTAGCTCCATGGCATAATGCCGAAACCCGCAAAATAAAGCAAAAGTCTAGACAACTTGAAAGGATATGGCGTTCCACTAAACTTGAAGAATCTCGTTTAATTCGGCATATTACTCTCAATGAATATAAGAAAGCACTGCGTAAAGCGAGAGCAGCCTACTACTCTTCATTAATAGATGAGAATAAGAATAATGCAAGATTTCTTTTCAGCACTGTAGCCAGGCTGACAGAGAGCCACAGCTCGATTGAGCCTTCTATTCCCTTAGCACTCAGTAGTAATGATTTTATGTGCTTTTTTAACGATAAAATTGTTACTCTTAGAAACAAAATTAATGACCTCTTGCCTTTGACCAGTATAGTGTTATCAACAGCTCCCGGAAACGTAAGTTCTAATATTACACTAGATAGTAAACTAGAATGCTTTTCAGCCATAAACCTTGAACAATTACATTCAATGATTCTCTCTTCTAAACCATCAACGTGCATGTTAGACCCAATTCCAACTAAGCTGTTGAAGGAAGTTTTTCCATTAATTAGCACTTCTTTATTAAATATTATGAATATGTCTTTATTATCAGGCTATGTTCCACAATCATTCAAAGTAGCAGTGATAAAACCGCTTCTTAAAAAGCACAACCTCGATCTAGAGGTTTTAGCCAACTATAGACCTATTTCTAATCGTCCGTTCCTCTCAAAAATTCTTGAGAAAGCGGTCGCAAAACAGTTGTGTGATTACTTAAAAAACAATGATTTATTTGAAGATTTTCAGTCTGGCTTTAGAACACATCATAGCACAGAGACAGCTCTGGTTAAATTCACAAATGACATTCTAATAGCCTCAGACAAGGGACTTTTCTCTATTCTTGTTTTGCTCGATCTCAGTGCTGCATTTGATACTATCGACCATGATATCCTATTGCAAAGACTAGAGCACTTAGTTGGCATAAAGGGAACTGCTTTAGGCTGGTTTAGGTCCTATCTATCTGAACGCTCTCAGTTTGTATGTGTTAACGATGAATTTTCCACGCAAACCAAAGTTAGCCATGGAGTGCCACAGGGCTCAGTGCTCGGACCTATTTTGTTCACATTATATATGCTTCCGTTAGGCAATATTATAAGGAATCATTCTGTAAACTTTCATTGTTATGTGGATGATACTCAACTATATTTATCAATCAAGCCTGATGAAATTAATCATCTAAATAAAATTCAAGACTGCCTCAAGGACTTAAAAACGTGGATGACCTTAAACTTTTTGACCAAAACTGAAGTTATTGTACTTGGCCCGAAGAATCTACGAAAACAAATTATCTAAAGATATACTAACTATGGATGGCATTAATTTGGCCTCCAGTGAGACTGTAAGGAATCTTGGTGTTATATTTGATCAGGATTTATCCTTTAACGCCCACATAAAATCAATTTCAAGGACCGCCTACTTCCATCTACGTAACATTGCAAAAATCAGGCATATCTTGCCTCAAAACGATGCAGAGAAACTAGTCCATGCATTTGTTACTTCTAGGCTGGATTATTGTAACTCTTTATTATCAGGGAGTACCAAGAAGTCAGTCAAGTCGCTTCAGCTGATTCAAAATGCTGCGGCTCGTGTACTGACCAGAGTTAGGAAAGGGACAACATTACTCCTGTTCTGGCTGCCTTACACTGGCTCCCTATAGAACACAGGATAGAATTTAAAAATTCTTCTTCTCGCCTACAAAGCCCTTAATGGGCAGGCGCCATCTTACCTTAAAGAACTCATTATACCCTACTGTCCTACTAGGGCATTGCGTTCCAAGAATGCAGGGTTGTTGGTTGTTCCTAGAGTCTCTAAAAGTACAATGGGAGCCAGAGCCTTTTCTTATCAAGCTCAACATTTGTGGAATCAGCTTCCAGTTTGTGTTCGGGCGGCAGACACCCTATCCGTTTTTAAGAGTGCGCTTAAGACCTTCCTTTTTGATAAAGCTTATAGTTAGGGCTGATTAGATTCAGCCCCTAGTTTTGCTGATATAGGCTTAGTTTGTCGGGGGACATCTTACTTCTTCCTTCTCTCTGTCTATACCTGTGTACTCTCATGTTCCCATTAACCCAGCTTCCCCAAATTTCTTTCTTTTTGGTGTCTATATACGCCGGGATCCGGAGTCATGGATGATCCTGCGGTCCTGTGTCCTGGATCGCGAGCCCTGGATCTTGAGTCGTGGCTGTAGTCCTGGATCATCGGTCCTGGATGGATATCCTTGTGGATTCATCTTCCTATTATACACACATGCATTTCCAAACATTTGGACTACCTATGTTGCAAATGTATTATCTTTTCAATTTACACACGGCATCTATTGCACGTCTGTCCGTCCTGGGAGAGGGATCCCTCCTCTGTTGCTCTCCCTGAGGTTTCTCCCATTTTTCCCTTTAAACTGTGGGTTTTCTTCTGAAGTTTTTCCTTGTACATTGTGAGGGTCTAAGGACAGAGGGTGTCGTATTGTCATACTGATATTCTGTACACACTGTGAAGTCCACTGAGACAAATGTAACATTTGTGATATTGGGCTATATAAATAAACATTGATTGATTGATTGATTGATTCTTAAAATCCTGTTAGCAGTGAAGGATTTTGGACTTTAACCTGGAACTAACATAAGTACATTCAGTTTACAGGGTATGAAGGTGCTTTCAAAACCTGACAACTCCAAACACACTGAACTGTAGGGATGCACAATTGCATTTTATTTTTTGGAAAAAAGAATATGGACAAATGCAATATTCAACTTCCAGTAAGGACAATATTTGGCTAAATATAAGAACATGTCTTTTTTTGTGGAGCTGCAAAGAAGCCCTGTCTGGTACAGAAAATAACCCTATGACCATTTCAATCTTCAAATCTTATTGCTAGTTCAATTCCAGTCAAAATGATTAGAATCGAGTTAAACCCAAACTAGAGACACACATTTGCTTTAAGGAAGTTAGTGCAAGCTCATGCCTAAAACTAAATGTTCTTATATGACTTAACTCGAATGCAAATGTCTTTTCAAACGTCAGCAAATGATATAGCATAAAATCCTAAATGACAGAACACAAAATGCTGTAGGCTTGTCAGAAATGTGTGTCAACATGTACAAAAAGTGTCATATTGCTTCAGACTCTAACCAAATAGTGTCAGTTGTTTATTCCTTAATGTGTAAATGCCACATTCAGGTCTATTTAAACTATTGAAGGGATTAGTACTTGGTAATTTAATATCTTAAATGACAGAGGCCGTTTCTCAATGTCGAGTATACCTGCTGCAGAGCCACTATTTTAGTGGGAATGCTGATGCAGCATTCCAACTATCTGTTATGCTACGCACGAAATTCTTTAAAAAAAAACAGTACAGCAAAGATTCACACAGATCAATAAAATCTAAAATAAATCATAAATAACATAAAATCAAGGAAATAATGATAATAATAATAATAATAATAATAATAATAATAATAATAATAAAAGACTATGAAAATAGAAGATAAATAAAAATAAGAGTAAAATAACTGTCAGTTACGGCATTTCCTGTTTCTGCCGGAGAGAGGGGAGTTTGTCCCAAAGCTTGCCGCTATATTTACTCCCTCCATCTGACAGGAGGAGCCTCGTTGAGCTGCGAGTGGTCCACGGAGGGGGAGTGTGTAGGGGTAGGGCGTGGTTTGGGATTGGGCCTTAAAAGGTCCTTCGGCGCCACTCGATGACGCAGTATACTTGAAATAGTGGCTCTGCAGCAGCTGGTTTATTCGACATTGAGAAACGGCCCGTGTGTAAGGTACAAACCAACTAACGCAGCTTTGTTGTTTTAATAGTAGTGCCATATTGCAATTGATACTCAACCGTTGTTTCTTTTTTCCTCAACAGTTCAGTCATGGAAGATGAAATCGCCGCACTGGTTGTTGACAACGGATCCGGTATGTGCAAAGCCGGATTCGCCGGAGACGACGCTCCTCGTGCTGTCTTCCCCTCCATCGTAGGCCGCCCCAGGCATCAGGTGAGACATTGAGCTCCAAAAGAATAGAGAACCGCAGTGACGCGTCCTAAAACCCGGATATAAACTCCTTCCGGTTCCTTCGTCAAAAACGCAATGCAATTTCTCCATAGGATTTTGGAAAATAGCTCAAAATAAGGTCTGTGGTTGACACACATTTAAGAGACTGATCACGTTTTGTTCTGCCGGATAATATCCACATGTCTATCCTACTTATAATAATTTTTTAATCATAAATCTAGTCGCCAGAAGCAAAATGCTAACGTTATGCTATAAACGAATTACAAAAAAGTACAGCAGCAGGGTCGCACAACTTCAACGTCACGCCAACTTTAGAACGTTTCAACTGACTTTCGCGCGCTTGCATATTTTAACAAAGCTTTTCATTTGAGCCACACTGAATTTCACTAGAAGTCATGGCTGTCAATTACCAGTCTGATATCATTTTACAAAGATGACAAGAAGAGTGTAGATAGAGAGGAGAGAACCACTACAAGTCAGGACACGTACAGCAGTGCAGCCTAGATGAAGGTGTGCTTACCGGTGTTGTCAGGGCTAGCATGAGAGACAAGGTTTATAGAGTGTCGGTGAGTAGTGATAGCAAGAGTACCGTTAACCTAGAGTTAATTTATTCACATTAGTGACATTAATTCCCATCAACAAATCCATTTTATGTGTCACATGAAATCTTTATTACAAATATTACACACCAGAAAACACAGAAATATCCATGAAATAAACATACAGTAGGCTATAAACAATTAAAGGGATAATTGGGAAGGCATTACAAATGTAAATATATTTTAAATAATAAAACAATCCCACCACCACAGGTATCTACAGGAGAAGAGGGAATTCTCTCCACAAAATGTGAATGCCCACGTGGAGAATGGAAATGCAGTCATGCAGCTGCATTAGCCATCTTTGCCATCCACAATTTCAGCTGCACTGACACCCCCTGTCAGTGGAAGAAGCCAAAGGCAGCTAAACGTACGCATTCAGTGGAGGAGCTATTTCCTCCAACCAATAACTCATTCAACCCGCTGACAAGAGAGCCCACCTCCGAAGATCGTGACAGACTCGGGGGCAGGTTCTCAGGAATGTCTTGGCTTCTCTCCCCCGAGCCAGAAGAGGAACACTACAGCTTGGAAACACTTACTGTTCCTGAAATTATCAAATCTGTTGGGCATCAGGGACCTGAGGCAATTGTGGCAAGCATGGCATTGTCTGAGGAGCAACAGAGGGCAATTCAGGTGGCTACCACTGGTCAGCGAACCAACCCAAACTGGCATTTGTTCAGGAAAGGAAGGTTGACTGCCAGCAACTTTGGAGCTGTCCTGAGGTCAAAGCGTGTGACTGCTTCCCTTATTGCCAGGGTGCTAGGGCAACAACAGGCCCTTGATGGTGTTTTGTCTGTACAGTGGGGGACTATGAATGAATGTGAGGGCGTCAGGGCATTCACCACTGCAACCCAGATGCAGGTCCATGAGTCAGGTTTGTGGCTCTCCCAATCAGGAGTGTTGGGGGCATCTCCAGATGGTCTGGTAGGGTCTTCCGCTGTGCTGGAGGTAAAGTGTCCCTACGGAGCCAGGGAAATGACAATTAGTGAAGCATTGCAAATCAAGGGCTTCTGTGTCAGTAAGGAGGGAGAAACATTCAGCCTGCGTGAGGAACATCCTTACTGGCACCAAGTGCAAGGTCAGCTTCACCTCACTGCAAGAGAGACTTGCTACTTTGTGGTCTGGACTACGAAAGACAGTGTCATCATTCCGATAGCCCGAGATGACAATTGGCAGCCTAACCAGTCTTGTGGACTTTTTCAAGGCCCACATGCTTCCAACGCTGGCACTGCCGGAATAATCACCTTTGTCACTGTTGTGGTTATTTTCTGAAAAAGGCATATTAATTGACTTGTTCTGAGTTCAGAGAGCACTGCTGTTAAAATAAAAAAAATTTTTTAGAGAAAACTCATCTTCAGGATGTTATGGTTCCCCTTTGAAGATCTTTCTTGTAGCTGCTGCGATCCTTGTTTGAGTCGTTCATATGTTCGATGAAAAAGATCATAAATCTATCATTTTCAAATATAGTAATTTTAAGAAATTGTGAATCGTTTTTAATTTACATTTACTCACCTTTGCAATGTTGTGGTTGTTAGAGTGTTAGGTTTCTGACTACAGAGAATAACATATTTACAAAATAATATTTCTTAATAAAAAAAGGCAGTACATGCAGAAAACTATTGTGGTTTCTTGATTCAAGCCTGCCTCTGAATCACAAATCACAAACCATTCTTTGGAGTAACGTTTTTGATGGAAAGACAGAAAACAAACATGAGCCTACCCGAGAGGCCAGACTGTTCAAGGTAAAAAGACAGTTTAAAGATTTATATTTGCGGATATTATCAGCACATCTGAGTCAAATTAACATGTGTATTAAACGGAAATAAAATGAACCCAGTTTAAAGACATTGTTTGAGTTTAATGATGAACTCAAAATGTAAAACAAAGTATAATAATACATTTTATTTATATAGCGCTTTTCTACAACTTAAAGACGCTTTACAGTATGAGGGAGGGTAGAGAAACAAGGACAGGCAAACAAATAAATATAGTAAAATAAACACTGGTACTGAATGTGCATCAAAGTGTTCCTATCCAGCCAAATATACCAAAAGATAAATGTAAACGACAGAAGTGATCGAAATGTGTATTTCCTGGTTATTTGACAATGGCTCCTCAAAGTACACGCCCCTGACACATCTGTACCGTTACAGAATATCACGAGTTCCCCGCGCCACCAGTTAAACAGTAACACCTGTACTTGGACTTGTAAACTGTATGTATATCCATGTTTTAGTGCAGAATATATAATCTAACCATCTCTGATGTCTTGATTCCAGGGTGTGATGGTCGGTATGGGCCAGAAGGACAGCTACGTTGGTGATGAAGCCCAGAGCAAGAGGGGTATCCTGACCCTGAAGTACCCCATTGAGCACGGTATTGTGACCAACTGGGATGACATGGAGAAGATCTGGCATCACACCTTCTACAACGAGCTGAGAGTTGCCCCCGAGGAGCACCCCGTCCTGCTCACAGAGGCCCCCCTGAACCCCAAAGCCAACAGGGAGAAGATGACCCAGGTACACACCCTTAACTTTAGCACACACAGAATGTAGCATCCTTAGCTTATCCCGTATTATTAGCTATTTAACTCGTAGCCTAATTTCTTCCTGGGTTTCCCTCCATTCCATTCTCACCTGCTCCTTCCTCCCCCTCTCCTCCAGGACTTGTCTCCTATAAGATGATCTATCATCAACAGGTCTCTCTTGACTGTGTGCCTTTTATCTGCACTTGTGTAGCTGAGTTATTAAATCAGCACTACTTTAATAGACATCTGACATGCACAAGTGTGAAGGAATGATGACTTTGTGCACTTTGTTTCTCTACTAACTTTAATCTTAGCCTCACACAATAATGCATGTAGTGAGTGCAGTGGCCACAGAAGTTAAGTACTTTTTTATTGTGATTGATTATTAACGTGTTCTCTTTTCATTCTACAGATCATGTTCGAGACCTTCAACACCCCCGCCATGTACGTTGCCATCCAGGCTGTGCTGTCCCTGTACGCCTCTGGTCGTACCACTGGCATCGTCATGGATTCCGGTGATGGTGTGACCCACACAGTGCCCATCTATGAGGGTTACGCCCTGCCCCACGCCATCCTCCGTCTGGATTTGGCTGGCCGCGACCTCACAGACTACCTCATGAAGATCCTGACAGAGCGTGGCTACTCCTTCACCACCACAGCTGAGAGGGAAATCGTGCGTGACATGAAGGAGAAGCTGTGCTACGTCGCCCTGGACTTCGAGCAGGAGATGAGCACCGCTGCCTCCTCCTCCTCCCTGGAGAAGAGCTACGAGCTTCCCGACGGTCAGGTCATCACCATCGGAAACGAGAGGTTCCGTTGCCCAGAGGCCATCTTCCAGCCATCCTTCCTCGGTGAGTTACCAACTTAACATAACCTGCACTACATCCCTAAAAATAAGGAAAAAGCCCTTCTAGTTATCCTGCAGCTACACTTGCTAACCGGTGTTTTGATTCTGCCCTCAGGTATGGAGTCTTGCGGAATCCACGAGACCACCTACAACGGCATCATGAAGTGTGACGTCGATATCCGTAAGGATCTGTACGCCAACACCGTGCTGTCCGGAGGTACCACCATGTACCCCGGCATCGCTGACAGGATGCAGAAGGAGATCACCGCCCTGGCCCCATCCACCATGAAGATCAAGGTGAGCTGAGCCTCTGCCCAGCCAGCAGAGTAACATACTGCTCTGTTTGAGTCAGATGAATGCAAGAAGAAATGGTGTCTAATGCATCTTCCCCTTGTCTCTGCAGATCATTGCCCCACCAGAGCGTAAATACTCCGTCTGGATCGGAGGCTCCATCCTGGCCTCTCTGTCCACCTTCCAGCAGATGTGGATCAGCAAGCAGGAGTATGATGAGTCCGGCCCCTCCATCGTCCACCGCAAATGCTTCTAAAGAAAACAGACTGTTCCTCCTTCCCCCTCCCCAACCAGACGCCCAACAACTTCAGCTCTGTGCAAAACAACCACACACACATTTCTCATACACACTCAGGCGCAGAGCCTAGACGACCAACTCATTGGCATGGCTTCGGTTATTTTGGCGCTTGACTCAGGATTTTAAACTGGAACGATGAAGGAGACAGACCCCATTCCCTGGGCTGGTGGGGCAAAGGGGTCTCTCAGTGATGGGGTGCCAGACCAGTGGGGCCAACCTGTACACTGACTAAACAATCCCAATAAAGTGCACATGTGTTCCGACATGACGTCTGACTCTTGTCTTCCATTAAATGAGTTTATCTCAAGGTGAATGTGACTTCCAACCGTTATTGAAAAGCTAGAAGAACATTTTGAAAAGAACACGAGACATGTTTCTTGCAGGAAAATCAGGTATATAAACATTCACATCTTGTAGGAAGATGAACCAGATATTTAAATGTTTCTATAGTGTTAACATTCATTAATGCAGCACATTTGTTAAACTAGTGAAATAAAGAATTTAAAATGGCCTTTAATACAGGTCTCATTTACTTGTTAAATGTCAGATTTCCAGTCAAGACAAAGGCTAACTTCAATGATTAAAAGTATAGACTAACCTAAAATCTCTATACTAGATTACTTTGAATCCTTAACCCTTAAATCCAGATGTTTCAGTCTCTATAGAACCATGTGTTAAACTCAAAGTGGTCAGATCACCTTTTTAGGCATAACCATTTTCATTGTATTCCATAGGTAGCTGCTTATTGAGTTAATACATTACTGAACCAGTGAGTCACAATACAAAGATGATGACACTATACATGTGTAATATTTAGATGCCATTACAGACAGTCATTTGGATTTATTCCACAAAACAACATTCAGTAGACTGTTGACTTCAGCAGCTTAGTGTCTCCCCTCGGGGCTTCTTAAAATCCTGTTAGCAGTGAAGGATTTTGGACTTTAACCTGGAACTAACATAAGTACATATTCAGTTTACAGGGTATGTGTTGCATTGTTTATTGACTTGGCCAAAGCATTTGACACTGTAGATCACCACATTATGTCTAATGTTATGTTGATGTCTCGTTTCGGTCATAAGGCCATTTGCTGGTTTCAGAGTTATTTAACCGACCCTACTCAATGCGTCAGGTTGGGTAGTACTGTCTCTGACCCTGTCACCTTGAAGAAGGGAGTTCCACAGGGCTCTATTTTGGGGCCTTTGCTCTTTTTATTATATGTAAACAATATTTGTAATCAGATGCAATTTTCTACCTATCATATGTATGCTGATGACACTATTGTATATTCATGTGCTCCTTCTCTGGATATGGCCGTTTCCAATCTAAAATCTGATTTTATCACGCTGCAGCATGCACTTCTTGATTCCAAACTGCTTTTGAACAGTAAGAAAACCAAAGCAATGCTTTTTGCTCCCAAGTCAGCGTCCTCTTGCTTCTCCATTGACACCCTTGATGGCGTCTCTGTTGAGTTTGTCGATACCTACAAATATCTGGGCTTTTGGTTGGACAGTAATCTCAACTTCAAACACCATATTGAAGTTCTAACTAAGAAATTGAAATTCACTCTTGGCTTCCTTTACAGACTTAAATGTTGTTTTTCAACTTCATCCCGTAAAAGGTTGGTCTCTGGCTTATTCCTGTCCCAGCTGGACTATGGTGATACCATTTATAGATTTGCCTGTCCCACTGTTTTGACCAAACTTGACCCACTCTACCATGCTGCGTTATATATCAAATGCACCCTATAGGACTCATCATTGCAAACTGTATAGCCTAACTGGATGGTCCTCACTTAGTATGCGTAGGATGCAGCATTGGTTTTTATTAATGTATAAAGCCATCTTAGGAAAGCTTCCACTGTACATATGTGACTCCTACAACCTCGGATCCAGTGCCTGGATACGGGTCCAGGTTGCTGCCGTGCGGACTGAGGCTGGGAAAAGGAGTCTTTTTTATTATGGTCCTTGGTCTTGGAATGACCTTCAATCACGCCTCAAACTGAGGGCACTTGTCTCAATAGTATGTTTTAGATTGAAGTTGTCTGAAGTCCTTACCACCAGCTGCTCTTGCAGTAATAAGTAGTGCACCTTTCTTACTGTCCTAATGTGCACAATGTAGTGACTGCTTTTTTGTTTTTTGTTTTCTTAGTTATGTTCTCTGTATTTTATATGTTTGTGTTATGTGTTATGTGTAACGTTGCGGCCTTCTTGGCCAGGTCAGCATTGCAAATGAGATTCTATCTCAATGCTTTTATCTGGTTAAATAAAGGTTAAAAAAAAAAAAAATGAAGGTGCTTTCAAAACCTGACAACTCCAAACATACTGAACTGTAGGGATGCACAATTGCATTTTATTTTTTGGAAAAAACGAGTAATCACATTACAGTTACTTTCGTAAACCTGAAGTGAATACATTTTGGATTACTTATTGGAATTATTGGTGGAAAGATTTCCTGGTGTGGTTAAAACATATCAGCCTGCGGTCGCTCTTTAGCCTTACTAATGATTATTTCTGAAGGTATACACAGTGAAGGCGGTGCGTGACAGGCATTGCGCTGCGCGCTCGTCTTCTCAGAGGCTGAGTTAACCCTCCCGCTGCCTCCTGGTGCTGAAGAGATGTCATGAAGTGAAGGAGGTGTTCCTTCTATAAAACAGCTGCGGGCAGCAAATACTGTGAGTGTCACGGACATGAATTCATAGATCAAGGCAGACTGGTGCACACACTCTCCTGTTTTGCCGATCCGGTGCGTAAACAAATATAGCTCTACACCCCTGGCCGAAATGTCCTTAAAATGAAGTCCGAGTTCGACATTTTAATTCGTGTCCTGCCAACACTGGCAGGACAGAAGGCGACACGCCCGTTCTAAGCCGTGTCCCTCACTCCTCACATCCCAAGCTGCATCCCCAAAAAGTGTATTATGTTGTTACTTCGTTTCAGATGTGATGTTTCAGTTGTGCTCTTGATAAGCCATTAAAACAGTAAAAACACGTTCAGTTTCCTTTTGCTTTTTGTGTCTCCTGTTCACCAAAACATACCCATCTGTGAAGGAAAAAGAAAGTAATCCAAAAGTAATCTGATTACGTTACTTTTTTAAGACACGTAACTGTAATTGTATTCGATTACTTTCAAAGCCATGTAATCAGTAATCAGTAACTGATTACATTTACAAAGTAACCCTCCCAACCCTGTATATAAGTTTAATTTGGCATAGTTTGACCTCTACACCGCACTCACTAACCTGTTTGAAATATTTCCACACATTACTCCTTTTTAACGCCATGTCTTGTACTCTTCTTGGAGTGTAAATAATTACCGGACTATGACTGGTAAAATATGTTGAATACCGGCAAAACTAAATCTCTCCTGTCAAAATGTCTATGCACTTTGCCTCCACACACGGTTGCCAAGCAGCGCTTATTGTTGTTTAGGCTGGCCACTCATGTGTCGCAAGTGTTGACAGGGGGCGGGGAGCACGCTCATGAACTGCTATGGCTATGTCGTATTCATTGAATTATTCAATTTGATAATATGTAATCAATTTAGGAATCACTCCCAAAAAAAAAAAAAAAAAAGATTAATAAAAATATTCATAACTCATATTCGAATACATGAATAATTATTCGAACACCTGAATAATTTCGAATATTCGATTAATCGTTCCCATCCCTTGTAGGGTGTAGGGCGTGGTTTGGGATTGGGCCTTAAAAGGTCCTTCGGCGCCACTCGGTGACGCAGTATACTTGAAATAGTGGCTCTTCAGCAGCTGGTTTATTCGACATTGAGAAACGGCCCGTGTGTAAGGTACAAACCAACTAACGCAGCTTTGTTGTTTGAATAGTAGTGCCATATTGCAATTGATACTTAACCGTTGTGTCTTTTTTTCTCAACAGTTCAGCCATGGAAGATGAAATCGCCGCACTGGTTGTTGACAACGGATCCGGTATGTGCAAAGCCGGATTCGCCGGAGACGACGCTCCTCGTGCTGTCTTCCCCTCCATCGTAGGCCGCCCCAGGCATCAGGTGAGGCATTGAGCTCCAAAAGAATAGAGACATTTTAGACTTGATAAGCATTTGCATATGAGATGTATAACCAGCCAGTCAATCGGTACACACGATGATCCTTTATCAGTCCCTATAGGGGAAATTCATGTGTTGCAGTAAAGACCTAAATAAGTACAAATATAGAAGTAAACAGACACGCAATACATCACATGTATTCATGTGCCTGTGTTACCGTTCAATTGGTGGGGCGGGGAACTCGTGATATTCTAAAACGGTACGAATGTGTCAGGGGCGTGTACTTTTGAAGAGCCATTGTCGAATAACCAGGAAATACACATTTCGATCGCTTCTTCTGTCGTTTACATTAATCTTTCGGTATATTTGGCTGGATAGGAATACTTTGATGCACATTCAGTACCAGTGTGTGAGGTTGTGGTTGCGATGCCGATATCCGGACGCGTACAGCGAGGACTACAAAATTACAACTGCGCCCCGCCAACGGAGCCCCGCACCCACCCTGAAATTCAAGGTGTTTAAAAAAAAAAAAAAAAAAATGTACAAATATTTTTTATATATAATGCAACTAACTATATCTACTGTCACTTTTCACATTGGACATCTGCTCTTTTATTAAATAAACTAAACACTTTCATTTGAAGTTGTGAGTTTAGTGTTTTTGACCCTAAGAAACACTGATGCATTACTCAATAACAATAATCCACAGCTGCTCTCGAGGATTAAAAAAATAAATAAAAAATACCGATACATAAATGTATTCCAGTGCAGACATGAAGTTATATGATATCAAATATGCAAATCAGGCCATGTTGTTGGAATTATGTAGTATAATCATCACCAACAGATGGAAAGACAACAATAACAAGGAATTCATATTAATATTACCAAGATACAAAAGACCACAAAGATAAAAGCATAAACGTTAAGATGGAAACTAAAACATGTTCACAGCAGAGTAAACATTATGAATATATGCGTTTGTAGTTCTCAACGTATGTGAGAATCCTCTTCATTCGGTTTGTGTTGCTGTATCGATGCATAATGAAAGTTAACCAAGTAAACAGTCACATCTTATCTGGATAAGTGCTGCAAAGTGCAGAATACTGTTTTGATAAGGGATACATGTGTGTGTGTAGTCTTTAATCAATCAATCAATCAATCAATCAATCAATGTTTATTTATACAGCCCAATATCACAAATGTTACATTTGTCTCAGTGGTCTTCACAGTTTGTACAGAATATCAGTATGACAATACGACACCCTCTGTCCTTAGACCCTCACATCGTACAAGGAAAAACTTCCGAAGAAAACCCACAGTTTAAAGGGAAAAATGGGAGAAACCTCAGGGAGAGCAACAGAGGAGGGATCCCTCTCCCAGGACGGACAGACGTGCAATAGATGCCATGTGTAAATTGAAAAGATAATACATTTGCAACATGGGTAGTCCAAATGTTTGGAAATGCATGTGTGTATAATAGGAAGATGAATCCACGAGGATATCCATCCAGGACCGATGATCCAGGACCACAGCCACGACTCGCGATCCAGGGCTCGCGATCCAGGACACAGGACCACAGGATCATCCATGACTCCGGATCCCGGCGTATATAGACACCAAAAAGAAAGACATTTGGGGAAGCTGGGTTAATCGGAACATGAGAGTACACGGGTATAGACAGAGAGAAGGAAGAAGTAAGATGTCCCCCGACAAACTAAGCCTATATCAGCAAAACTGGGGGCTGAATCTAATCAGCCCTAACTATAAGCTTTATCAAAAAGGAAGGTCTTAAGCGCACTCTTAAAAACGGATAGGGTGTCTGCCGCCCGAACACAAACTGGAAGCTGATTCCACAAATGTGGAGCTTGATAAGAAAAGGCTCTGGCTCCCATTGTACTTTTAGAGACTCTAGGAACAACCAACAACCCTGCATTCTTGGAACGCAATGCCCTAGTAGGACAGTAGGGTATAATGAGTTCTTTAAGGTAAGATGGTGCCTGCCCATTAAGGGCTTTGTAGGCGAGAAGAAGAATTTTAAATTCTATCCTGTGTTCTATAGGGAGCCAGTGTAAGGCAGCCAGAACAGGAGTAATGTGGTCCCTTTTCCTAACTCTGGTTAGTACACGAGCTGCAGCATTTTGAATCAGCTGAAGCGACTTGACTGACTTCTTGGTACTCCCTGATAATAAAGAGTTACAATAATCCAGCCTAGAAGTAACAAATGCATGGACTAGTTTCTCTGCATCGTTTTGTGGCAAGATATGCCTGATTTTTGCAATGTTGCGTAGATGGAAGTAGGCGGTCCTTGAAATTGATTTTATGTGGGCGTTAAAGGATAAATCCTGATCAAATATAACACCAATATTCCTTACAGTCTCACTGGAGGCCAAATTAATGCCATCCATAGTTAGTATATCTTTAGATAATTTGTTTTCGTAGATTCTTCGGGCCAAGTACAATAACTTCAGTTTTGGTCGTGTTTAACATCAAAAAGTTTAAGGTCATCCACATTTTTAAGTCCTTGAGGCAGTCTTGCATTTTATTTAGATGATTAATTTCATCAGGCTTGATTGATAAATATAGTTGAGTATCATCCGCATAACAATGAAAGTGTACAGAATGATTCCTTATAATATTGCCTAACGGAAGCATATATAATGTGAACAAAATAGGTCCGAGCACTGAGCCCTGTGGCACTCCATGGCTAACTTTGGTTTGCGTGGAAGATTCATCGTTAACACGTACAAACTGAGAGCGTTCAGATAGATAGGACCTAAACCAGCCTAAAGCAGTTCCCTTTATGCCAACTAAGTGCTCTAGTCTTTGCAATAGGATATCATGGTCGATAGTATCAAATGCAGCACTGAGATCGAGCAAAACAAGAATAGAGACAAGTCCCTTGTCTGAGGCTATTAGAATGTCATTTGTGACTTTAACCAGAGCTGTCTCTGTGCTATGATGTGTTCTAAAGCCAGACTGAAAATCTTCAAATAAATCATTGTTTTTTAAGTAATCACACAGCTGTTTTGCGACTGCTTTCTCAAGTATTTTTGAGAGGAACGGAAGATTAGAAATAGGTCTATAGTTGGCTAAAACCTCTAGATCGAGGTTGTGCTTTTTAAGAAGCGGTTTTATCACTGCTACTTTGAATGATTGTGGAACATAGCCTGATAATAAAGACATATTCATAATATTTAATAAAGAAGTGCTAATTAATGGAAAAACTTCCTTCAACAGCTTAGTTGGAATTGGGTCTAACATGCACGTTGATGGTTTAGAAGAGAGAATCATTGAATGTAATTGTTCAAGGTTTATGGCTGAAAAGCATTCTAGTTGACTATCTAGTGTAATATTAGAACTTACGTTTCCGGGAGCTGTTGATAACACTATACTGGTCAAAGGCAAAAGGTCATTAATTTTGTTTCTAAGAGTAACAATTTTATCTTTAAAAAAGCACATAAAATCATTACTACTGAGTGCTATGGGAATGGAAGGCTCAATGGAGCTGTGGCTCTCTGTCAGCCTGGCTACAGTGCTGAAAAGAAATCTTGCATTATTCTTATTCTCATCTATTAATGAAGAGTAGTAGGCTGCTCTCGCTTTACGCAGTGCTTTCTTATATTCATTGAGAGTAATATGCCAAATTAAACGAGATTCTTCAAGTTTAGTGGAACGCCATATCCTTTCAAGTTGTCTAGACTTTTGCTTTATTTTGCGGGTTTCGGCATTATGCCATGGAGCTAATCTATGTTTTATTTTCTTCTTTTTCAAAGGAGCAACAGCAGCGCATCTGTAGCACTATCAACAACATGATCAATTTGGGGTAGTGTACATTTTGTATAAAATATTGTTTAATATTAAACATGATCGCTGGTAGATAGCCACAGAACAGAAGTCGTATCACAATTTAACCTGGGCGGATCACAGCTGAAGACTTCTCCACACTGCTTTCAAACTGAGTAAATTACGTGTGCTTCACTTGTAGGCTGTCTGAATGTGTACACGGGTCTCAGATGGACTTGGCATCACATTAAGAACAATATTCAGTAATAAGTCTGGCAAAAATAACTGGTTTAAATGATTTATTCAAGCATGCAATGTTTTGAACAGACATTCATTGTCATTTTGTAGTCTTCGCTGTACACGTCCAGATATCTGCATCGCAACCATAACCTCCCACACTGGTACTGAATGTGTTAAAGTGTTCCTATCCAGCCAAATATACCAAAAGATAAATGTAAACGACAGAAGAAGCGATCGAAATGTGTATTTCCTGGTTATTCGACAATGGCTCCTCAAAGTACACGCCCCTGACACATTCCTACAGAATATCACGAGTTCCCCGCGCCACCAGTTAAACAGTAACACCTGTACTTGGACTTGTAAACTGTATGTATATCCATGCTTTAGTGCAGAATATATAATCTAACCATCTCTGATGTCTTGATTCCAGGGTGTGATGGTCGGTATGGGCCAGAAGGACAGCTACGTTGGTGATGAAGCCCAGAGCAAGAGGGGTATCCTGACCCTGAAGTACCCCATTGAGCACGGTATTGTGACCAACTGGGATGACATGGAGAAGATCTGGCATCACACCTTCTACAACGAGCTGAGAGTTGCCCCCGAGGAGCACCCCGTCCTGCTCACAGAGGCCCCCCTGAACCCCAAAGCCAACAGGGAGAAGATGACCCAGGTACACACCCTTAACTTTAGCACACACAGAATGTAGCATCCTTAGCTTATCCCGTATTATTAGCTATTTAACTCGTAGCCTCATTTCTTCCTGGGTTTCCCTCCATTCCATTCTCACCTGCTCCTTCCTCCCCCTCTCCTCCAGGACTTGTCTCCTATAAGATGATCTATCATCAACAGGTCTCTCTTGACTGTGTGCCTTTTATCTGCACTTGTGTAGCTGAGTTATTAAATCAGCACTACTTTAATAGACATCTGACATGCACAAGTGTGAAGAAATGATGACTTTGTGCACTTTGTTTCTCTACTAACTTTAATCTTAGCCTCACACAATAATGCATGTAGTGAGTGCAGTGGCCACAGAAGTTAAGTACTTTTTTATTGTGATTGATTATTAACGTGTTCTCTTTTCATTCTACAGATCATGTTCGAGACCTTCAACACCCCCGCCATGTACGTTGCCATCCAGGCTGTGCTGTCCCTGTACGCCTCTGGTCGTACCACTGGCATCGTCATGGATTCCGGTGATGGTGTGACCCACACAGTGCCCATCTATGAGGGTTACGCCCTGCCCCACGCCATCCTCCGTCTGGATTTGGCTGGCCGCGACCTCACAGACTACCTCATGAAGATCCTGACAGAGCGTGGCTACTCCTTCACCACCACAGCTGAGAGGGAAATCGTGCGTGACATGAAGGAGAAGCTGTGCTACGTCGCCCTGGACTTCGAGCAGGAGATGAGCACCGCTGCCTCCTCCTCCTCCCTGGAGAAGAGCTACGAGCTTCCCGACGGTCAGGTCATCACCATCGGAAACGAGAGGTTCCGTTGCCCAGAGGCCATCTTCCAGCCATCCTTCCTCGGTGAGTTACCAACTTAACATAACCTGCACTACATCCCTAAAAATAAGGAAAAAGCCCTTCTAGTTATCCTGCAGCTACACTTGCTAACCGGTGTTTTGATTCTGCCCTCAGGTATGGAGTCTTGCGGAATCCACGAGACCACCTACAACGGCATCATGAAGTGTGACGTCGATATCCGTAAGGATCTGTACGCCAACACCGTGCTGTCCGGAGGTACCACCATGTACCCCGGCATCGCTGACAGGATGCAGAAGGAGATCACCGCCCTGGCCCCATCCACCATGAAGATCAAGGTGAGCTGAGCCTCTGCCCAGCCAGCAGAGTAACATACTGCTCTGTTTGAGTCAGATGAATGCAAGAAGAAATGGTGTCTAATGCATCTTCCCCTTGTCTCTGCAGATCATTGCCCCACCAGAGCGTAAATACTCCGTCTGGATCGGAGGCTCCATCCTGGCCTCTCTGTCCACCTTCCAGCAGATGTGGATCAGCAAGCAGGAGTATGATGAGTCCGGCCCCTCCATCGTCCACCGCAAATGCTTCTAAAAAAACAGACTGTTCCTCCTTCCCCCTCCCCAACCAGACGCCCAACAACTTCAGCTCTGTGCAAAACAACCACACACACATTTCTCATACACACTCAGGCGCAGAGCCTAGACGACAAACTCATTGGCATGGCTTTCTTTTGAGTCATTCCAAATGTTTGTTAACTGCATTGTTCAGACACATGATTCCAAATGTTTGTTAACTGCATTGTTCAGACACGTATTCGCCTCTGTGAAGGCTGCCCAGTGGTTGGCGCATACTTAAACATGGTTGTAGTATCGCTTGTATGTAAATTATGTCTGGGTTTTTTGTACTTTCAGCCTTAAAAATATCTTGGTCCTGTTTAATTTTTTTTGTTTTTGTTATGCAAAACCCAGTCGTGACCTCTTCCCCCTGATGGAGGTTTCATTCCCTGGGGTGGTGGGGCAAAGGGGTCTCTCAGTGATGGGGTGCCAGACCAGTGGGGCCAACCTGTACACTGACTAAACAATCCCAATAAAGTGCACATGTGTTCCGACATGACGTCTGACTCTTGTCTTCCATTAAATGAGTTTATTTCAAGGTGAATGTGACTTCCAACCGTTATTGAAAAGCTAGAAGAACACTAGACATGTTTCTTGCAGGTAAATAAACATTCACATCTTGTAGGAAGATGAACCAGATATTTAAATGTTTCTATAGTGTGTATACATTAATTGATGCAGTACATTTTTAAACTAGTGAAATAAAGAATTTAAAATGGCCTTTAATACAGGTCTCATTTACTTGTTAAATGGCAGATTTCCAGTCAAGACAAAGGCTAACTTCAATGATTAAAAGTATCGCCTAACCTAAAATCTCTATACTAGATTACTTTGAATCCTTAACCTTTAAATCCAGATGTTTCAGTCTCTATAGAACCATGTGTTAAACTCAAAGTGGTCAGATCACCTTTTTAGGCATAACCATTTTCATTGTATTCCACAGGTAGCTGCTTATTGAGTTAATACATTACTGAACCAGTGAGTCACAATACAAAGATGATGACACTATACATGTGTAATATTTAGATGCCATTACAGACACTCATTTGGATTTATTCCACAAAACAACATTCAGTAGACCGTTGACTTCAGCAGCTTAGTGTCTCCCCTCGGGGCTTCTTAAAATCCTGTTCGCAGTGAAGGATTGTGGACTTTAACCTGGAACTAACATAAGTACATATTCAGTTTACAGGGTATGAAGGTGCTTTCAAAACCTGACTACTCCAAACATACTGAACTGTAATGCCACATTCCGGTCTATTTAAACTATTGAAGGGATTAGTACTTGGTAATTTAATATCTTAAATGACAGAGGCCGTTTCTCAATGTCGAGTATACCTGCTGCAGAGCCACTATTTTAGTGGGAATGCTGATGCAGCATTCCAACTATCTGTTATGCTACGCACGAAATTCTTTATTCCGCCGGGTTATTTTGCGCCACTTCTCCTTCCACATTTGACATCGCAGAAACTCCGTTCAAACATCAAAACGTTCAGCTCGGTCGGGAATCGATGGCTATTTTATCATTCATAACTTTCATAATTCCAGAGATACATCCCATAATATATCACATTTTTAACATGGAAGTCAATGGAGAAACTCTTCAGACTTCAACAATCTTCATGCAACTTCAACTGCTAACTGTTCCTTCATACTTAAATTCAGAAACCTCATTCTAACTTTAAAATGTTACACATCTTTCTGACATTCGTGTTACACAACTTTTGAATCTGATTCTTACTTTTAGAGATATTAAACATTGTTCAGGCCTTGGTACAGAGGCCTTCTTCAGATTTTAGAGTGTGTGATGTCACAGCTAGAGTGGAGGACAGATTTAATTTTGCCTTCATAGTTTCTTTTATACCTGCCATAATTCCCAAACCCTACATTTCTGAGACATAATCTTTCATGACAAACGTAGGAAAACCTCTCGTAGCTTGAAGTCATAACAAGTGGTACAGGACAGGTAGACGACGTGTTTTTCGGATGGAAAATGAGTCAAACGCGAAAACGCAGTGATGCACTTCAACCATAACCCAGGCAGTGATAAAGCGCACAATTTGTAAAGGCAAAATATCCTTTAAAGCAGGGTCAACAAATAATCTCCATCGCTACTTAAAAACACAGTATTGTAGAGCCGATGAACAGGCTACACTTTGAAGAAGTCAGTGCAGTAAATTAAGATGGAGGAAATAAGGAGCTCTATTATACTGTAAAAATGTTTATATTTAAGTTTAGTGATTACATGTCTCTGTGATCCCTTAATTACCCACACTGTGAAAAATAATAAGTTCAGTTTACTTGAAAAAAGGGTGGAAACTCGTTGTCTCAAATAAGTAACCAAAACTTTGCTGCATTAATTAATGTATACACAATATAGAAACATTTAAATATCTGGTTCATCTTCCTACAAGATGTGAATGTTTATTTTCCTGCAAGAAACATGTCTCGTGTTCTTTTCAAAATGTTCTTTTAGCTTTTCAATAACCGTTGGAAGTCACATTCACCTTGAAATAAACTCATTTAATGGAAGACTAGAGTCAGACGTCATGTCGGAACACATGTGCACTTTATTGGGATTGTTTAGTCAGTGTACAGGTTGGCCCCACAGGTCTGGCCCCACAGGTCTGGCACCCCATCACTGAGAGACCCCTTTGCCCCACCACCCCAGGGAATGAAACCTCCATCAGGGGGAAGAGGTCACGACTGGGTTTTGCATAACAAAAACAAAAAAAATTAAACAGGACCAAGATATTTTTAAGGCTGAAAGTACAAAAAAAACCCAGACATAATTTACATTCAAGCGATACTACAACCATGTTTAAGTATGCGCCAACCACTGGGCAGCCTTCACAGAGGCGAATACGTGTCTGAACAATGCAGTTAACAAACATTTGGAATGACTCAAAAGAAAAACAAAAATGTACATTTTTTTTTAAGTCCCCAGATGCAACTGCAGAACCCTGGGGTGATTTTTTTTTTTTTTTATAAACCTAGCCAAAACATTACTGTCTCCTTCATCGTTCCAGTTTAAAATCCTGAGTCAAGCGCCAAAATAACTGAAGCCATGTTGGTCGTCTAGGCTCTGCGCCTGAGTGTGTATGAGAAATGTGTGTGTGGTTGTTTTGCACAGAGCTGAAGTTGTTGGGCGTCTGGTTGGGGAGGGGGAAGGAGGAACAGTCTGTTTTTTTAGAAGCATTTGCGGTGGACGATGGAGGGGCCGGACTCATCATACTCCTGCTTGCTGATCCACATCTGCTGGAAGGTGGACAGAGAGGCCAGGATGGAGCCTCCGATCCAGACGGAGTATTTACGCTCTGGTGGGGCAATGATCTGCAGAGACAAGGGGAAGATGCATTAGACACCATTTCTTCTTGCATTCATCTGACTCAAACAGAGCAGTATGTTACTCTGCTGGCTGGGCAGAGGCTCAGCTCACCTTGATCTTCATGGTGGATGGGGCCAGGGCGGTGATCTCCTTCTGCATCCTGTCAGCGATGCCGGGGTACATGGTGGTACCTCCGGACAGCACGGTGTTGGCGTACAGATCCTTACGGATATCGACGTCACACTTCATGATGCCGTTGTAGGTGGTCTCGTGGATTCCGCAAGACTCCATACCTGAGGGCAGAATCAAAACACCGGTTAGCAAGTGTAGCTGCAGGATAACTAGAAGGGCTTTTTCCTTATTTTTAGGGATGTAGTGCAGGTTATGTTAAGTTGGTAACTCACCGAGGAAGGATGGCTGGAAGATGGCCTCTGGGCAACGGAACCTCTCGTTTCCGATGGTGATGACCTGACCGTCGGGAAGCTCGTAGCTCTTCTCCAGGGAGGAGGAGGAGGCAGCGGTGCTCATCTCCTGCTCGAAGTCCAGGGCGACGTAGCACAGCTTCTCCTTGATGTCACGCACGATTTCCCTCTCAGCTGTGGTGGTGAAGGAGTAGCCACGCTCTGTCAGGATCTTCATGAGGTAGTCTGTGAGGTCGCGGCCAGCCAAATCCAGACGGAGGATGGCGTGGGGCAGGGCGTAACCCTCATAGATGGGCACTGTGTGGGTCACACCATCACCGGAATCCATGACGATGCCAGTGGTACGACCAGAGGCGTACAGGGACAGCACAGCCTGGATGGCAACGTACATGGCGGGGGTGTTGAAGGTCTCGAACATGATCTGTAGAATGAAAAGAGAACACGTTAATAATCAATCACAATAAAAAAGTACTTAACTTCTGTGGCCACTGCACTCACTACATGCATTATTGTGAGGCTAAGATTAAAGTTAGTAGAGAAACAAAGTGCACAAAGTCATCATTCCTTCACACTTGTGCATGTCAGATGTCTATTAAAGTAGTGCTGATTTAATAACTCAGCTACACAAGTGCAGATAAAAGGCACACAGTCAAGAGAGACCTGTTGATGATAGATCATCTTATAGGAGACAAGTCCTGGAGGAGAGGGGGAGGAAGGAGCAGGTGAGAATGGAATGGAGGGAAACCCAGGAAGAAATTAGGCTACGAGTTAAATAGCTAATAATACGGGATAAGCTAAGGATGCTACATTCTGTGTGTGCTAAAGTTAAGGGTTTGTACCTGGGTCATCTTCTCCCTGTTGGCTTTGGGGTTCAGGGGGGCCTCTGTGAGCAGGACGGGGTGCTCCTCGGGGGCAACTCTCAGCTCGTTGTAGAAGGTGTGATGCCAGATCTTCTCCATGTCATCCCAGTTGGTCACAATACCGTGCTCAATGGGGTACTTCAGGGTCAGGATACCCCTCTTGCTCTGGGCTTCATCACCAACGTAGCTGTCCTTCTGGCCCATACCGACCATCACACCCTGGAATCAAGACATCAGAGATGGTTAGATTATATATTCTGCACTAAAACATGGATATACATACAGTTTACAAGTCCAAGTACAGGTGTTACTGTTTAACTGGTGGCGCGGGGGACTCGTGATATTCTGTAACGGTAGGAATGTGTCAGGGGCGTGTACTTTGAGGAGCCATTGTCGAATAACCAGGAAATACACATTTCGATCACTTCTGTCGTTTACATTTATCTTTTGGTATATTTGGCTGGATAGGAACACTTTGATGCACATTCAGTACCAGTGTGGGAGGTTGTGGTTGCGATGCAGATATCTGGACGCGTACAGCGAGGACTACAAAATGACAATGAGGTGACTGGGAATGTCTGTTCAAAACATTGCATGCTTGAATAAATCATTTAAAACCAGTTATTTTTGCCAGACTTATTACTGAATATCGTTCTTAATGTGATACCAAGTCCACCTGAGACCCGTGTACACCTTCAGACAGCCTACAAGTGAAGCACACGTAATTTACTCAGTTTGAAAGCAGTGTGGAGAAGTCTTCAGCTGTGATCGGCCCAGGTTAAATTGTGATACGACTTCTGTTCTGTGGCTATCTACCAGCGATCATGTTTAATATTAAAGACTACACACACACACACACACGTATCCCTTATCAAAACAGTATTCTGCACTTTGCAGCACTTATCCAGATAAGATGTGACTGTTTACTTGGTTAACTTTCATTATGCATCGCTACAGCGACACAAAACGAATGAAGAGGATACTCACATACGTTGAGAACTACAAACACATATATTCATAATGTTTACTCTGCTGTGAACATGTTTTAGTTTCCATCTTAACATTTATGCTTTTATCTTTGTGGTCTTTTGTATCTATTTCTGTGTAACTTGGTAATATTAATATGAATTCCTTGTTATTGTTGTCTTTCCATCTGTTGGTGATGATTAAACTACATAATGCCAACTACATTGCCTGATTTGCATATTTTATATCATATAACTTCATATCTGCACTGGAATACATTTATGTAACGGTATTTTTTTTTTTTTTATCCTCTAGAGCAGAGAGAGGAGCTGTGGATTATTGTTATTGAGTAATGCATCAGTGTTTCTTAGGGTCAAAAACACTAAACTCACAACTTCAAATGAAAGTGTTTAGTTTATTTAATAAAAGAGCAAATGTCCAATATGAAAAGTGACAGTAGATATAGTTAGTTGCATTATATATAAAAAATATGTGTACATTTTTTTTTTTTTTAAACACGTTGAATTTCAGGGTGGGTGCGGGGCTCCGTTGGCGGGGCGCAGTTGTAATTGTGTAGTCCTCGCTGTACACGTCCGGATATCGGCATCGCAACCACAACCTCACACACTGGTACTGAATGTGCATCAAAGTGTTCCCATCCAGCCAAATATACCGAAAGATGAATGTAAACGACAGAAGAAGCGATCGAAATGTGTATTTCCTGGTTATTCGACAATGGCTCCTCAAAGTACACGCCCCTGACACATTCGTACCGTTTTAGAATATCACGAGTTCCCCGCCCCACCAGTTAAACGGTAACACAGGCACATGAATGCATGCGATGTATTGCTTTGCGTGTCTGTTTACTTCTATATTTGTACTTATTTAGGTCTTTACTGCAACACATGAATTTCCCCTATAGGGACTGATAAAGGATCATCGTGTGTACTGATTGACTGGCTGGTTATACATCTCATATGCAAATGCATATCAAGTCTAAAATGTCTCTATTCTTTTGGAGCTCAATGCCTCACCTGATGCCTGGGGCGGCCGACGATGGAGGGGAAGACAGCACGAGGAGCGTCGTCTCCGGCGAATCCGGCTTTGCACATACCGGATCCGTTGTCAACAACCAGTGCGGCGATTTCATCTTCCATGGCTGAACTGTTGAGGAAAAAAGAAACATCGGTTAAGTATCAATTGCAATATGGCACTACTATTAAAACAACAAAGCTGCGTTAGTTGGTTTGTACCTTACACACGGGCCGTTTCTCAATGTCGAATAAACCAGCTGCTGAAGAGCCACTATTTCAAGTATTCATGCGTCATGGAGTGGCGCCGAAGGACCTTTTAAGGCCCAATCCCAAACCACGCCCTACACCCTACTAGAGTGTAGGGCGTGGTTTGGGATAGGGATGGGAAAGATTAATCGAATATTCGAAATTATTCAGGTTTTGTCTGGGAAAGTGTATGTAAGAAGGTTTATATATATAGGATTACTTTAAAACAGTCCCAAATAATACATGTTCACTTCAATACAGTTCAAGATAATACCTGTTTACTTTAATACAGTTTAGAACAATATCTGTTTGCTTTACAGTATATCATGTCAAAATCATCAAATGGAAGTTTACCCCATGACCATTCATTAAAAGATGCTGTTGACGGAATTAGCATGAACTTTACTGACGTGGGTTATGCGCAGTAGCGTGGCGTGGGAAAAAATGTAGGGGAAGCCCATTTTTTGGGTTGGGTCAATAACGTAACCAGATGAGTGATTACAGCGCCCGGTATCATTTTAGACACATTTGTATCACACATATGCAGGACTTGCACACGCCTGTTATCTAACCGAAAGGTCCGCATGCACTCTCCAGCTGAAACTCTGTCCTTATTAATTTAAGCATTTTACTTAATGTATGCAGACAATCACACAATCTATGTGATCTTTGGATTTACCGTGCCTCTCAATTGCCCGTGACAGGTTGGCAAGGTCGATGAATCCTGAAGTTGCCCAAGGATTGTTCAGGGAGTACGAAACCTTGTCAAAAAGAAGACATGGCCAGCAAAATAGACGCTGAAGTTTAGCGGTTCCAGTTAGCCACTCCATGCGGACACAATTGTCCTCATTGAACGTTCGATTCTCTCCCTTTTCCCTCTGTGTACACAGCTCAAGTGCGGGCATTGGTCTGTCATCTGATTTAATTTTTTGTTGAATTAGAGAAAAGGGGCTTCTTAAGGTGCTTTTATCCGGGGTGGAGGGAGTTACATATTAGTTAAATATAACATTGGGGCGTGTGTGATTGTAGTGGGTGGAGGTGGTGAAATGAGGATATCCATTTTGGAGTTCAATAATATAGTTAACGTTACACAATAATAAGGAAGAGAGCTACTTTTGTGATACATCGCTATCGATATGGATTTAGAGTGGATATTTGAGACTTCTAAACAGTAAACAAAAACATAATTTATGGGTGAGTGTTTTTAGCAGAGTCATATTATGTCTTTGTGATTCTGTTGATTATTACCTGTCTGTATTATGTTGCAGCTCAGCTGATGTTGGATTGATGGCAAAGGGAGAGGGACTTAAGTGAGAGTGAATCCCCAGGGGGATTCAATGGAGCCTGAAGACCTGCAATGAGACCCTCACCCTGCACCTGAGTCTCAACTCCCAGAGCTTTGCAAGCCTCTCCCTGTTCCTTATTTTTATTAAACAGACGTTAAGCTTCCCAATGGTGTGGTCTTCATTTTGTGAAAAATATGATTACCTCACATATGTTGTTGCTGTTGTTGTCTTTGTGATAGTTAAATTGCTCCTGCTGACTTGAGCCAGCCATTCTTTCCTCCTCTCTGTGTCAGTGGGGAAACCTTACATTCATACTCCTTTCTCTGAGCGCTTGGAGCATCCCCAGGCAGCACAGCAAACCATGGGGGAGACTATATGCCGGACAACACGGAGGAAAAGGCACCGACAAACTGCATGCATGCTATTCAATGTTTATTGAATTCCATGTATTTACTGTCAGTTGACAATCATTGATAGGCACCTGTCGGTCTCCTGTCCTTTCTGAAATTCATAAAGAAGACATTACTCATTTAGATTACTTATGTCCTCAATTACCAGGGGATTACTGAAACCACCATGAATTAAAGAAATTGTAGAAATTAATCTAAATCTGAATTTTGAAACCTTCCTTCCCTCCCTCTAAATATATCAAACATTAGGAAGTGATGCTCCTGACTACCATTCAAGTTTAAGAAGATAATATTTGTTTTTATCAAGTCAAAGCAATAAACAACAGCAACAGGCTCTTTAAGGCAACGTTAGCCTAACATATACATATGTTAACAGGTAAGATAGCTGTTCACACTGTATATTTTTCTGCTATTTTATTTCTATTTGAGATGTTTACATTTTCGATTGTTTAATTCTAGTCTTTTAACTGTCTTATGTACAATGCCTTGTCTTTTGCTGCTGCAAAGCAAACATGTCCCAAATTGCTATCAATAAAGTACTTCTTATTTTTATCTTAATCCTCAAATATTAGCAAATTTAACTTTTTCAAATATTGATGTAACTACATACGCATCGATATGTTGTATAACTATTGCAAATCAAAACCTTTATTCACTACTTATTACCAAAAATCGTAGTTCTATCTCCGGTAATCATGCATTCAAATGTCCCACCACGAACTTCCGGGGAACTATTGAGTCTCCCTGAACCACGTGACGATCAAGCATTTTGGTCCTCCGCTGTCGTAACTCTTCTCTCTATGGCTCTGGCCAGCGCCATATATGGCTCTGGGTCTGGCAACACAGTCAATCATTATCCTGGTGATTATTTCGCAGAAAAACCTAGTAACCCCGCCCCCTTTAAAAAAAACGGCTCTTATGAACGGCTCTTTGAAATGAACAGAGCCATAAGTTCCGGCTCCCTTCAAAGAGCCATAATTCCCATCACTACTGTGTGTGTCCGTCAGGAAACACGCTGTGTACAAGTAGTTCCAGCAAACATCCACTGATAAACTGCGATGTTAACAACCCATGATAACCTCATATTTGTTTAACTTAGGTTCATACCTGTGTTTAGTCTAGAAAAAGGTAAATGTGTGCATTTTATTATAAAGTTGTGTATATTTACAGACTGTTGCAAAAACTAAGAAGCTTATAAAAATGAGGTTTAAAACTAAAAGTGCTTTACAAAAACACAATTACAGATGTTTGGAGTTTTATTTTAGTTATTCATTTAAATGTTTTGTCTAACAGATGCTGATTTGAAACCGTTACAGTTACGGCATTTCCTGTTTCTGCCGGAGAGAGGGGAGTTTGTCCCAAAGCTTGCCGCTGTATTTACTCCCTCCATCTGACAGGAGGAGCCTCGTTGAGCTGCGAGTGGTCCACGGAGTTCACTCCGTCACGGAGGGGGAGTGTGTAGGGGTAGGGTGTAGGGCGTGGTTTGGGATTGGGCCTTAAAAGTCCTTCGGCGCCACTCGATGACGCAGTATACTTGAGAGAGTGGCTCTGCAGCAGTTGGTTTATTCGACATTGAGAAACGGCCCGTGTGTAAGGTACAAACCAACCAACGCAGCTTTGTTTTTTTAATAATAGTGCCATATTGCAATTGATACTTAACCGTTGTTTCTTTTTTCCTCAACAGTTCAGCCATGGAAGATGAAATCGCCGCACTGGTTGTTGACAACGGATCCGGTATGTGCAAAGCCGGATTCGCCGGAGACGACGCTCCTCGTGCTGTCTTCCCCTCCATCGTAGGCCGCCCCAGGCATCAGGTGAGGCATTGAGCTCCAAAAGAATAGAGAGACATTTTAGACTTGATAAGCATTTGCATATGAGATGAATAACCAGCCAGTCAATCGGTACACACGATGATCCTTTATCAGTCCCTATAGGGGAAATTCATGTGTTGCAGTAAATACCTAAATAAGTACAAATATAGAAGTAAACAGACACGCAAAGCAATACATCGCATGTATTTATGTGCCTGTGTTACCGTTTAACTGGTGGGGCGGGGAACTCGTGATATTCTATAACGGTACGAATGTGTCAGGGGCGTGTACTTTGAGGAGCCATTGTCGAATAACCAGGAAATACACATTTCGATCGCTTCTTCTGTCGTTTACATTAATCTTTCGGTATATTTGGCTGGATAGGAACACTTTGATGAACATCCATTACCAGTGTGTGAGATTTTGGTTGCGATGCCGATATCCGGACGCGTATAGCGAGGACTAAAAAATTACAACTGCGCCCCGCCAACGGAGCCCCGCACCCACCCTGAAATTCAAGGCGTTTCAAAAAAAAAAAAAAAAAAAAAAAATGTACAAATATTTTTTATATATAATGCAATTAACTATATCTACTGTTACTTTTCACATTGGACATCTGCTCTTTTATTAAATAAACTAAACACTTTCATTTGAAGTTGTGAGTTTAGTGTTTTTTACCCTAAGAAACACTGATGCATTAATCAATAACAATAATCCACAGCTCCTCTCTCTGCTCTAGAGGATAAAAAAAATACCGATACATTAATGTATTCCAGTGTAGACATGAAGTTATATGATATAAATATGCAAATCAGGCCATGTAGTTGGCATTATGTAGTATAATCATCACCAACAGATGGAAAGACAACAATAACAAGGAATTCATATTAATATTACCAAGTTACACAGAAATAGATACAAAAGACCACAAAGATAAAAGCATAAATGTTAAGATGGAAACTAAAACATGTTCACAGCAGAGTAAACATTATGAATATATGTGTTTGTAGTTCTCAACGTATGTGAGTATCCTCTTCATTCGGTTTGTGTCGCTGTATTGATGCATAATGAAAGTTAACCAAGTAAACATTCGCATCTTATCTGGATAAGTGCTGCAAAGTGCAGAATACTGTTTTGATAAGGGATATGTGTGTGTGTAGTCTTTAATATTAAACATGATCGCTGGTAGATAGCCACAGAACAGAAGTCGTATCACAATTTAACCTGGGCCGATCACAGCTGAAGACTTCTCCACACTGCTTTCAAACTGAGTAAATTAAGTGTGCTTCACTTGTAGGCTGTCTGAAGGGCTCTCAGATGGACTTGGTATCACATTAAGAACGATATTCAGTAATAAGTCTGGCAAAAATAACTGGTTTAAATTATTTATTCAAGCGTGTAATGTTTTGAACAGACATTCCCAGTCACCTCATTGTAATTTTGTAGTCCTCGCTGCACGCGTCCGGATATCTGCATCGCAACCACAACCTCCCACACTGGTACTGAATGTGCATCAAAGTGTTCCTATCCAGCCAAATACTCAAAGGACACGCCCCTGACACATCCGTACTGTTACAGAATATCACGAGTTCCCCGCGCCACCAGTTAAACAGTAACACCTGTACTTGGACTTGTAAACTGTATGTATATCCATGTTTAGTGCAGAATATATAATCTAACCATCTCTGATGTCTTGATTCCAGGGTGTGATGGTCGGTATGGGCCAGAAGGACAGCTACGTTGGTGATGAAGCCCAGAGCAAGAGGGGTATCCTGACCCTGAAGTACCCCATTGAGCACGGTATTGTGACCAACTGGGATGACATGGAGAAGATCTGGCATCACACCTTCTACAACGAGCTGAGAGTTGCCCCCGAGGAGCACCCCGTCCTGCTCACAGAGGCCCCCCTGAACCCCAAAGCCAACAGGGAGAAGATGACCCAGGTACAAACCCTTAACTTTAGCACACACAGAATGTAGCATCCTTAGCTTATCCCGTATTATTAGCTATTTAACTCGTAGCCTCATTTCTTCCTGGGTTTCCCTCCATTCCATTCTCACCTGCTCCTTCCTCCCCCTCTCCTCCAGGACTTGTCTCCTATAAGATGATCTATCATCAACAGGTCTCTCTTGACTGTGTGCCTTTTATCTGCACTTGTGTAGCTGAGTTATTAAATCAGCACTACTTTAATAGACATCTGACATGCACAAGTGTGAAGGAATGATGACTTTGTGCACTTTGTTTCTCTACTAACTTTAATCTTAGCCTCACAATAATGCATGTAGTGAGTGCAGTGGCCACAGAAGTTAAGTACTTTTTTATTGTGATTGATTATTAACGTGTTCTCTTTTCATTCTACAGATCATGTTCGAGACCTTCAACACCCCCGCCATGTACGTTGCCATCCAGGCTGTGCTGTCCCTGTACGCCTCTGGTCGTACCACTGGCATCGTCATGGATTCCGGTGATGGTGTGACCCACACAGTGCCCATCTATGAGGGTTACGCCCTGCCCCACGCCATCCTCCGTCTGGATTTGGCTGGCCGCGACCTCACAGACTACCTCATGAAGATCCTGACAGAGCGTGGCTACTCCTTCACCACCACAGCTGAGAGGGAAATCGTGCGTGACATCAAGGAGAAGCTGTGCTACGTCGCCCTGGACTTCGAGCAGGAGATGGGCACTGCTGCCTCCTCCTCCTCCCTGGAGAAGAGCTACGAGCTTCCCGACGGTCAGGTCATCACCATCGGAAACGAGAGGTTCCGTTGCCCAGAGGCCATCTTCCAGCCATCCTTCCTCGGTGAGTTACCAACTTAACATAACCTGCACTACATCCCTAAAAATAAGGAAAAAGCCCTTCTAGTTATCCTGCAGCTACACTTGCTAACCGGTGTTTTGATTCTGCCCTCAGGTATGGAGTCTTGCGGAATCCACGAGACCACCTACAACGGCATCATGAAGTGTGACGTCGATATCCGTAAGGATCTGTACGCCAACACCGTGCTGTCCGGAGGTACCACCATGTACCCCGGCATCGCTGACAGAATGCAGAAGGAGATCACCGCCCTGGCCCCATCCACCATGAAGATCAAGGTGAGCTGAGCCTCTGCCCAGCCAGCAGAGTAACATACTGCTCTGTTTGAGTCAGATGAATGCAAGAAGAAATGGTGTCTAATGCATCTTCCCCTTGTCTCTGCAGATCATTGCCCCACCAGAGCGTAAATACTCCGTCTGGATCGGAGGCTCCATCCTGGCCTCTCTGTCCACCTTCCAGCAGATGTGGATCAGCAAGCAGGAGTATGATGAGTCCGGCCCCTCCATCGTCCACCGCAAATGCTTCTAAAGAAATGGACTGTTCCCCCTTCCCAACCAGACGCCCAACAACTTCAGCTCTTCATGACGTTTGACTATTGTCTTCCATTAAATGAGTTTATTTCAAGGTGAATGTGTCTTCCAACCGTTATTGAAAAGCTAAAAGAACATTCGAAAAGTACACAAGACATGTTTCTTGCAGGAAAATCAGAGGGGTATATAAACATTCACATCTTGTAGGAAGATGAACCAGATATTTAAAAAAAAATTATATAGCGTTAACATTCATTAATGCAGCACATTTGTTAAACTAGTGAAATAAAGAATTTTTAAAATGGCCTTTAATACAGGTCTCATTTACTTGTTAAATGGCAGATTTCCAGTCAAGACAAAGGCTAACTTCAATGATTAAAAGTATCGCCTAAACTAAAATCTCTATACTATAGATGACTTTGAATCCTTAACCCTTAAATCCAGATGTTTCAGTCTCTATAGAACCATGTGTTAAACTCAAAGTGGTCAGATCACCTTTTTAGGCATAACCATTTTCATTGTATTCCACAGGTAGCTGCTTATTGCGTTAATACATTACTGAACCAGTGAGTCACAATACAAAGATGATGACACTATACATGTGTAATATTTAGATGCCATTACAGACAGTCATTTGGATTTATTCCACAAAACAACATTCAGTAGACCGTTGACTTCAGCAGCTTAGTGTCTCCCCTCGGGGCTTCTTAAAATCCTGTTCGCAGTGAAGGATTTTGGACTTTAACCTGGAACTAACATAAGTACATATTCAGTTTACAGGGTATGAAGGTGCTTTCAAAACCTGACTACTCCAAACATACTGAACTGTAGGGATGCACAATTACTTTACATTTTGTTAAAAAAAACAATATGGACTTGTGCAATATTCAAATTACATTAAGGGCAGTTTGGTAAAGGCTATGATAAAATATCAGAACGTGTTGTGGAGCTGCAAAGAAGCCCGGTCTGGTACAGAAAAATAACCTTATAATAATATAATCTTATTGCTAGTTCAATTCCAGTCAAAATAATTAGAATCGAGTTAAACCCAAACTAGAGACACACATTTGCTTTAAGGAAGTTAGTGCAAGCGCATGCCTAAAACTAAATGTTCTTATATGACTTAACTCGAATGCAAATGTCTTTTGAAACGTCAGCAAATGATGTAGCATAAAATCCTAAATGACAGAACACAAAATGCTGTAGGCTTGTCAGAAATGTGTGTCAACATGTACAAAAAGTGTCATATTGCTTCAGACTCTAACCAAATAGTGTGTAAATGCCATATTCAGGTCTATTCAAACTATTTAAGGGATTAGTACTTGGTAATTTAATATCTTAAATTACAGAGTGTGTGGGAAAAACCAACTGACGCAGCTTTGTTGTAAATATCCTCCTAAAACCTAAAATCCTCGTACTGCTAAAAAGACTGAAACAAGCTTTTTTTCAAATAAAAATAGTGTATTTAATGCACATTTCAAGGTAATAGGAATATAATACAGGCAGTAGAGATAAATACTCTAAAAGGATGTGGCTCGTGCCGTTTGTGAGCATATTTCTGTGTATTATCTTACATTGATCAGCATCTGCTCTGGCCTTTCTTTCCCTCTATCATTACAGTTAATTTAGCTGAAGCTTTTATCCAAAGCGACTCACAATAAGTGCATTCGACCAAGAAGATACAAACTTGAAGAAAACAGAATCATAAAAGTACATCAGGTTTTATAGAGCAAAAACATTTCAAGTGCTACTCAACTGGCTTTAGGTAAGCCAGTCCTTTATTATATAAGTGCTTTGTTAATAGTTCTATCGCTCGAGGTGGAGTGTAAAGAGATGAGTTTTCAGTCTCCCCCGGAAGGTGTGTAAGCTTTCTGCTGTCCTGATGTCAATGGGGAGCTCATTCCACCATTTTGGAGCCAGGATAGCAAACCCACATGTTTTTGCTGATGGGAACTTGGGTCCCCCTCGCAGCAAGGGTGCAGCGAGCCGTTTGGCTGATGCAGAGCGGAGTGCTATCCTCAGGTATCTCATCATTTGTGACCACGTTCTCCTCCTGAGATCATGAGATTGTTAATAAGCTATAAAACACCTTAATGATGAGAACATTGACAAATCAAAAAGTGTTTTTCTTCTCTGAAGACACATTCAACTATCACAGGGACTTTAACAGCAGGGTATTGCCATTAGTCTCTTTTGCTTTCATGTAATGTTTACACAGGCCACTTTATTATTTCATTCAGTGTGCATATATAGTATTACTTTCCTGATATGGATCTATTTTGTATGACTGTTTCACATGGATGTACTTTGTTGATCCCAAATGAAATGGTCTCCTTACAGCAACAACGCATTGCACATGAGTTAAAAATATAATAATATAACAAACACAAAAAGATGGGTACTGTGGGGGAAACTTCTGAAACAATTGGAAACAGTACATAGAGACACGAGGAGAGCTGGAGCTTTGACGGCAAACACTGACGGTTTATTTGGAGTTACGGCCGGAGAGTTGACACAGCGGTTGCCAAACCAATTCTGAAGAACTCTTCTGCAGCTCGAGGTTTTAACTTCAGAGTGTAATAATCAACATTCTTTATCAGTGAGACTAAACAATTATGGACCCTGAATCTAACTAGAGCTCTCGTCCATAGAAAAGAATGTGCGCCAGGGATCCTACGTCCCTGAACAGTAAACTACCTCATGGCAGCTTGTGCTCTGTCACAGACTGGCAACAACAATGCGCCCAAGCTGCTCCTCCTTAAGAGAGATAGCAGCAATACCCAAGGCCGTAGAACTATGCCATGGGGGTACCACTTTACAATAAGACAACCCGTATAAAGGGTTTACGAATAGTTTATTTATTAATTAGGTTGTGAACACTTTATACATCTTTAATACGTGAGATAAACAGGGCAACTGTGACCGGTTGCTTGCCAAACAGTGAGCCCACATTTATCTGTACTGCTAAGTCTTATACTGGCTACCTAGCTTACTTTGTCTTCTTCATCAGCCAGCATCCTTGGTGTCTGTTGTTCACTGAGTTGATTCTCGCTAAGTAACCAATATAAGGCTTAGTCATCTTGCCAAATAGTGAGCCTGTGTTGAAAACTATGTTAGAACCGGTTTATAATGGTTCTTAATGATTAATAAAGTGTTTACAACCTAATTTATAACCTAATTATAAACCCTTTATGAATCCTTTATAAGGGTAGTGTCATTGTAAAATATGTACCAACTATAGAATATACAATATATATAAAACAGAATAACTTAGACTGTTAGAAGTCGTTTTTATTCTGAATTAGGCATCCACAGTCTTGCATAAAAAGACATGTCATTGTACACGTTACAGTTACATAAACTTATCTTGTTTTATTAGAGAATTAGCAACCTGGTGTTGAATCCACAGCAGGGGCACGGTTCAGACAGCAGATGGCGACACAAGTCCATTTCTACCTATAACCAAAAGCCAAAAGTGAGGTGTGACTGACACCAAATGGTCTTTTAATCTTTATTTATTTGTATGTGTTTTATTTAATATATATGTTTTATTTAATTGATAGGTTTTTACTTGTATTATTTGCAGAGGTGAGAGAAGTACTGAGATCTATTCTATCCTATTCCAATCCCAAAAAACTATTTTCCATCTTCTCCTCCCTCCTGGACCACCCCCCCAAAGCCCCTTCCCCCTCCTCCCTTCTGTCAAGCGACTTTGTTAACCACTTTGAAAAAAGGGTTGATGATATTCGCTCTTCTTTTTCTGACTCACTTTTACTCACCGCTGGGTCACCAGACCCTCCTTCAACCCACACACTAACCTCCTTTTCCCCTCTCTCTCCAAGTGAGGTTCTGCCCCTCATTACCTCTGCCCGCCCTACCACCTGTCCTCTGGACCCTATCCCTTCAAACCTCCTTCAGACTATCGCTCCTGATATTCTACCGTTTCTCACCCATTTCATCAACACTTCTCTAACTTCTGGTCACTTTCCACACACTCTCAAGGAGGCGAGAGTAAACCCTCTCCTAAAGAAACCCACTCTCAACCCGTCTGATGTTATAAACTACAGGCCTGTCTCTCTCCTCCCGTTCCTGTCTAAAACACTTGAACGCGCTGTCTTTAGACAACTCTCCTGCTATCTCCATCAGAACAACCTTCTGGATCCGCACCAGTCTGGTTTCAAGGCAGGTCACTCCACAGAAACTCCCACACCACGCCGCTCCTCCGCTCCCTCCACTGGCTTCCGGTAACTGCTAGAATCCACTTCAAGACAATGGTACTTGCGTACCATGCTGCGAATGGATCTGGCCCTTCCTACATCCAGGACATGGTTAAACCGTACACCCCAGCACGTGCACTCCGCTCTGCATCAACCAAACGGCTCGCTGCACCCTCGCTGCGAAGGGGACCCAAGTTCCCATCAGCAGAAACACGTGGGTTTGCTATCCTGGCTCCAAAATGGTGGAATGAGCTCCCCATTGACATCAGGACGGCAGAAAGCTTACACACCTTCCGGCGCAGACTGAAAACTCATCTCTTTCGACTCCACTTCGAGCGATAGAACTATTAACAAAGCACTTATATACTAATAAAGGGCTGGCTTATCTAAAGCCAGTTGAGTAGCACTTGAAATGTTTTTGCTCTATGAAGCCTGATGTTCTTACATGATTCTGTTTTCTTCAACTTTGTATTTTGTTGGTCGAACGCACTGATTGTAAGTCGCTTTGGATAAAAGTGTCAGCTAAATGCAATGTAATGTAATGTAATCTTGTGTAAAAGTAGAAGTCAGAGTGTAGGAATACTGTGTTACAGTAAAAGACCTGTAATCAAAATGTCACTCAAGTAAAAGTACAAAAGTATAAGCATCAAATAAACTTAAAGTACCAAAACTAGATTGGTTAATTCCAGAATAATATATATGATATGTTTTATAATGATTGATCATTAAAGTGTTCTCAAAGCTGGTAAAGGTGCAGCTAGTTTTAATCACTTTGTAGACTGCAGGCTAGCTTGTGAATTTACTCCAGGTGGAACTAAAGTCTGATTTAACACTTGATTATATTTCACATCATTCATCCAGATCTGTAAAGTCACTTAAGGCATTAAATATATGCAGTGGAGTAAAAGCACATGTATTTACCTCTGAATTGCAAAGGAATAAAAGTGAGAAGTAGCATAAAATGGAAATACTCAGGTAAAGTACAAGTACCTTTAAAGTGTACTTAAGTACGGTACTTGAGTTAATCTACTTAGTTACTCCAATTTGATTAGCGACATTCTCAAGTTGGTCTTTTGATCATTTGTTTATTTTGATTATTTTTGATTATTATTTTTTTTTTATCGTATTAATTGCTTTGGTCTTTTATCTTACCGAGAGGCTCATTATTTAGTTCATTGCGTTTTATTTTTCATTATCATATTTACCCGAGTGTCCATTAAAGTGTTATCCAATGCTGGATCCAATGCTGGATAACAATAGAGCTCTGTTTTAACATTGTATGGCCTCTGTTTAGAAATGGCTCTCATCCGAGGCAAGAAAGTAGAAAACATTGGATTTTATGGAGAAAATACTCCTGTTCAAATTGAGTGATTAAGACATCAACTGTACGCTCAACGGGCACTACTTTTTATTAATGAAATCAAAGTTTATATAGAAATGTACATACACAAAGGTAACTCAAAGTGCTTCACAAACAAAACACATAGACAATTTACAAATAGAAACAATACTATCTCGCCATTCCCTGATAATATGAGGTTTGTGACTCAAAAAGAACACTTATTACCAATCCATACGTATACACATATACACATAATAAAAATAAATAAAAATACACTACAGTTACAATAATATTAAAATATGAGAAGCCCTTTAATGATCTGTAAAAGTCATGTTACTGTAAAGGGAGATTCAAAGGAACTGAGTGTCAATAATCTTTTTGTCCTGAAATAATTAACTGAAATATATTCCCAGTGGTCAGTGTGTAACACAACAAATCACTTGGCTAACAAACTACATAAACTCCTTTCACCTCCTTGATAAGCACTAAACATGTAAGCTTTAATTCCTCCACACAGCATGAGCAATGCCTTATATAACATAATTACCTCAGGATTAAACCAGGAGTGTTTAGTAGTGCTGGGAATAGGTTTCAGTTTGTTTTTTAATTAATAGCTTTTTGCACAAACAGATACGTTCAGGGTTCTCTTTACTCTGTCATGAATTACAATGAATAGATGTGGAGAGAGAGAGAGAGAGAGAGAGAGAGAGAGAGAGAGAGAGAGAGAGAGAGAGAGAGAGAGAGAGAGAGAGAGAGAGAGAGAGAGAGAGAGAGAGAGAGCGAAAAACTGCTTCCTTATTTGAGTCATGCTGCCTTCAGGGGCTTCTACTACATTCGCCTCCAGATCGCAAATAAGATATTTTTTGTGTATTCTCAGGTTAAAAATACAATGAGAACAAACTTGTAGTAGCTTTTGATATTATAAATATTAAGTAGCAAATGTTCAGCTGGTGTGTTGTTAATATTAGAAATAAATGTAAATATTTCCATTCCTTTTCCAATTCAGGGTGATATATACAGAAGCCTAGAACGTGTGCATTGTGTAAATATACAATACACTTTTTTAGACATTCTCCATGAAACATTGATAATTGATCTTAATTCAAAAGGTTCTGGATTTTCAATAGAACAATAATGAAAAACTGTTCTTTCGGATGTCGGAATATTTCAAGTCGTACTTGAATGCAGCACTACCCAACGTTCGCTCCATGGCTCGCTCCCGCCGGCTCCCGAAGGAAAAAACCGCCGCTGTGGCTCCGCCCCCTGAGAAGGGTATAAATATAGGCGGCTCCTCTTCTCCCTCAATACTGCCTTCTTCAACCGATTCTTTAGTGTCGGAGAGGAGCAGGGAAACCAACCTACAAAAATGGTGAGTAATGAAGAAAACGAGAGTAGTCTAGCTTGTATTATACAAATATCGACGTTTTTGTATAAAAAAAAGATTTATTTCAAATTAACGGGAATTTGATTGTTTTTCGTATAAATCGCGCAGTGAGGTGGTTCTAGACCAAACCGTTGGAACAGTTTCAAATTCAAAATCTAATGGCTGTATAGAAATATTTGCTAAAAACTGCAGTTTATTAGGAATAAAAACATAGATTATAAAACGGTTTGCGGAAAGCTGTGTTCCCGTCTTCATGGGTTTGGAAGCATGAGTCTGCGCATTACTGTAACCCGGCGAGCTAGAAGACGCCATCACGACCTGTCCGTGAACGTTACACAAAGATAGGATTTTCCAGCAGGGAGGAGAGATGGAGGAGGGGAGACTCTCCTCCCTGCTGGAAAGTCCTAAACTGTTGCTCGGTTTGGGAGGGGCACTGGGCAGACGACAGAGTGAAGCAGGTACACGTGACTCAGCACAAAGTAACCACCTCCGGATAGAGATTATAACATCTCCCCGCCCAAAGCACCATCTAAAAGGGACTGGATTTTGAGGACACTATTGTCCATTAAATCGGCCATTTTGTAACTGTCCCAACCTTTTTTAATCCATTCTTAATTTGTTCATATAAATGCAATAAATACAATGTAATTATGAACCATGCTGCGTTTTATTTGTCAAATTGACACATGGAAACTGTAAACTTTTAAATTATGCTGTACTATTGTAAGGATATTCTGGGTCAGTGATTGCACTGTATAAACTGACATGGAATGTTTCAGTTCAAATTCTCAATATGAATTATTAGGTCATTTTCATACAGCAAAAATGTTATCTGAACAAAAGACTCTTTAATATAATAATAATAATAATAATAATAACTGTTTGTCTCTCCTCCACAGCGTGAGTGTATCTCTATGCATGTCGGCCAGGCCGGAGTCCAGATGGGCAATGCCTGCTGGGAGCTCTACTGCCTGGAGCACGGCATCCAGCCTGACGGTCAGATGCCGAGTGACAAGACCATCGGAGGAGGAGACGACTCCTTCAACACCTTCTTCAGCGAGACTGGAGCCGGCAAACACGTCCCCAGAGCCGTCTTTGTGGACCTGGAGCCCACTGTAATCGGTAAGGATACACATATTTGTATTTAAACGTGAAATCATATTTTTGAAGAAGACGGGTAGGACAGACGGATAAATAGATGCTTATTGAACCCAAATAGGGAAATTATTTTGTTGCCGCAGCAGTGTGTTCAGGCATTAAAATATATAAATAATAAAATAAAATCGATAAACAGCAAATATAATATCTACAGTAGAATAGACGTGTATCTAAAATATTCCGGATTATTCTGGTTCAATACCCATGACTGTACCCGTGTTGTTCCTCAGATGAAGTCCGTACAGGAACCTACCGCCAGCTCTTCCACCCCGAGCAGCTGATCACCGGTAAGGAGGACGCAGCCAACAACTACGCCCGCGGTCACTACACCGTCGGCAAGGAGATCATCGACCTGGTGCTTGACAGGACTCGCAAACTGGTGAACTCTTCATCTCATTACATGTTGCAAGTGAAGCCTTTAAAATAAAAACATATTTCGATTGATGGCAAAACATTTAAAACCATTATCCCTTATTTCCAGGCTGACCAGTGCACAGGGCTCCAGGGTTTCCTGATCTTCCACTCCTTTGGAGGAGGAACCGGCTCTGGCTTCACCTCCTTGCTGATGGAGCGTCTCTCTGTCGACTACGGCAAGAAGTCCAAGCTTGAGTTTGCGGTTTACCCCGCCCCCCAGGTGTCCACCGCTGTGGTGGAGCCCTACAACTCCATCCTGACCACCCACACCACCCTGGAGCACTCCGACTGTGCCTTCATGGTGGACAATGAGGCCATCTACGACATCTGCCGCAGGAACCTGGACATCGAGCGCCCTACCTACACCAACCTCAACAGGCTGATTGGACAGATCGTCTCCTCCATCACCGCCTCCCTGCGCTTCGATGGTGCCTTGAATGTGGATCTGACTGAGTTCCAGACCAACTTGGTGCCCTACCCTCGTATCCACTTCCCTCTGGCCACCTACGCCCCAGTTATCTCCGCAGAGAAGGCCTACCACGAGCAGCTGTCGGTGGCTGACATCACCAACGCCTGTTTCGAGCCGGCCAACCAGTTGGTGAAATGCGACCCCCGCCACGGCAAGTACATGGCCTGCTGCCTCCTGTACCGTGGTGATGTGGTGCCCAAAGATGTCAACTCTGCCATCGCCACCATCAAAACCAAGCGCACCATCCAGTTTGTGGACTGGTGTCCCACTGGCTTCAAGGTGGGTATCAACTACCAGCCCCCTACCGTGGTTCCTGGAGGAGACCTGGCCAAGGTGCAGAGGGCCGTGTGCATGCTGAGCAACACCACCGCCATCGCAGAGGCCTGGGCTCGCCTGGACCACAAGTTCGACCTGATGTACGCCAAGAGGGCCTTCGTCCACTGGTACGTTGGAGAGGGGATGGAGGAGGGAGAGTTCTCTGAGGCCAGAGAGGATATGGCCGCCCTGGAGAAGGATTATGAGGAGGTGGGCACCGACACCGTGGGGGACGAAGGAGAAGAAGGGGAGGAGTACTAAGCCACTGAAACATCTGTGGTGAAGACTCTGACCCTCCAGAGCCTGGACGACCATCTCTTTAGCTTGGCTTCAGTTATTTTGGCACGTGACTCAAGATTTTAAACTCTTAACGATGAAGGACACCGTAATGTTTAACTAGGTTTAAAAAAACAAAAACAAAAACAGGGTTCAGCTGTTGTATCTGGTGACGTACATTTGTTTTTAATCTTTCTATTTTCTTTTGAGTCGTTCCAAATGTTGGTTAACTGCATTGTTCTGACAGGCATTGATGATGGGATGCCAGGCCGGGGGAGGCAACCTGTACACCAAATACACCATTTCAATAAAGTGCACTTGTGTTCCCGACATGACATCTGCCTCTTCCATTAAATGACTTTATATCGAGGTGAATGTGACTTCCCTATCTGGTACAGAAAATAAATAACACATGATCATTTCAATATATCTTTCAATGATGATGAGAATTTTTATTTTTTTTTTAAAGGACCTTTCAATCGAATTTTCAAATGTTACGGCGTGTGAGATCCGAGTCAAAATAATTAAAATGACTTGAGATAAATCTCAACTAAACAGACACACATCTGCTTTAAAGAAGTTAGTGCATACTCGTGCCTACAATTAAATGTTCCTATATGACCCAATGCAAATGTACTTGCTATTCACTTTGCAATTACTCATTTGATTAAATATAATGTGACTATAAATAAAATACAGACAGCGGAGATAAATACTCTTAACGTTTGTGGCTCGTGCTTTTAGTGCACATCTTTCAACTAAAAATGACAAACACTACAGCAGTTGATGGATTGCCTGACAGAAATGAAGTCCTGGCTGAGCAGACATTTTCTTAACCTCAACGAGAGCAAGACTGAGGTCATCTTTTTTGGACTCCAGCCTCTTCTGTTGACATTCTGGGTCCTCTTAAAACAAACATCCTCCCCTCGGTCATGAATCTTGGAGTGACTTTTACTAACACTTTTAAATTCGAGAAGCAGGTCCGCAGCGTAGTGAAATCCTGCTTTTTTAAATTAAGAGTATTGGCCAAAACCAAGTCTTTTTTATCTTTCAAAGACCTGGAGAGAGTTATCAAACGCCTTTGTGACCTCGAGACTCGATTATTGCAACGCTCTATACGTGGGTATGGACCAGGCCTCAATTAAACGCCTGTAGCTGGTGCAGAACGCAGCGGCACGTCTCCTCACTGGCCACAAAAAGCGTGACCACATCACCCCACTTCTGGCCTCATTGCACTGGCTTCCAATTCGGTTCCGAATTGATTTTAAAATCCTTTTATTTGTTTTCAAAGCACTAAAGGGGCTGGCTCCGGCCTATATAGCAGAACTCCTCCAGCGCTACACCCCAGCCAGAGCGTTAAGGTCTGCTGACCAGTTGCTGCTGGTAGTGCCTAAAACCAGGCTAAACACCAGAGGGCACCGAGCCTTCGCGGCGGCTGACCCTAGGCTCTGGAACACTCTGCCCCTCCATGTGAGCTCGGCCCAGACCCTAGGGGCTTTTAAATCAAAACTAAAAACTCACTTCTTCACCCTGGCCTTCTAATCATAGCAGAGCACGACTCATGACACTTCTCTGTGTTTGATTTTTATATTTGCTGTTGCTTTGAAATGATGAATTAAACGCAGACCCCACTGAGCTCAGATCCGTTACGTATTGATGCACAGAAGACTTTGTCTCCTTCTAACCTCATTTTATTATCATTTGTGATTATGCTCTCCTGAGATTGTTTACAAGCTATAAAACCCAGTGATGAGAAAATTGACAAATCAAAAAGTGTTTTTGGGAGGTGTGTGGACTAGTGAGTTGGTGTTCAGATCAGGGGAGCACAGGTTCAAACCCCACTGCAGTCAGCATGTCGTTGTGTCTCTGGGCAAGACACTTCACCCCAAATTGCTCCTGTGGGGATTGTCCACAGTATTGAGTATGTCGCTTTGGATAAAACCGTCTAACAAGTAAGTTCAGGGTTCACTTTACAATGACAAAATGTAGATTTATGAACAGAGAGAGTCCACAGCACCTGAGGCCTGTACTACGAAGCCCGATTTTCGCTTAGCGAGCTAACTTCAGGGTAAACTCTGGGTTTCCGTTACTACGGCGCTGGTTCTCTTCTTACCGGGCTGGATCTCCATGGTAACTTATGTTCCAGGAGATCAAGTCAGTGAAAGCACCGCCTGCTGACCAATCAGAGCTCAGTGTGCAGAGTTTAAAGCGATCACGTCATATTACAGGATAAAGGAAATACAGAAAAACTGCCGTTGCAGGAAAGACGGCCGGCAAAAATCACCTGACTGAACGTGAAAATGAATAGAATGTCACCTCCCATCTTCAGAGCAATCTGACTAATATATAACATTAGCGTTAAGAAAGCTTACTTAAAGTGGACCTATTATGCTATATTGGAAACATATATTGTATGGCCATACAAAACATGTCTGTGAAGTTGTTTGCTTAAAATACCAAACAGTTCACCCATTGTAGCCATGCCTCATACTCAGTGGCGTTTTTATATGTACAAAAGTGGTGGGGTACAAAAAACTTAAGCTAGGCTATAAACTATAGTGATGTTTTTATTATTATTATTACTGCAGTGAGGTTCATGGCTGGTGAGGCACTGGCACTGACTCTTCAGGTTTACAAATATTATATTTTGACCTAAATCAAAATATAATATTATTTTCAAAAGCTTTTTTAGTCTGATGCTTCGATTAATTTTAAGCAGACAGTTCAACAGAAGGATACCCAACATTTTTAATTTTATCATTTAAATATTGAATTGTTCTCTCTTAGTAAGATCTCATTTTCAATCAAATTGCGGTCTTACCTTGACTTGAAGATGAAGTCCATTTGCCTATCCTTCTGGACAAAAATCTCTATTACTTTTTTGTAAAAGTCCTCCTTATCTTCTTGTAGTTTCAAAAGTCTATCATAAATCTAATCAATAGATTTATGATTCGAAAATGATAAAAGTAGGGTCGACATGTGGATATTATCCGGCTGAACAAAACGTGCATTTATCTAACAGCTACGTTTCCCACAGATCTTATTTTGAGCTATTTTCTCAAATCCTATGGAGAAATCTCATTGCTTTTTTGTGGAAGGAAGCCATGCGCAGCTTACTTCCTGGTTTTAGGACGCGTCTCTCGTCTCCTCTTCACACACCACACTTTTCGCGGCACACGTACTTACGTACAATCAGCTCTGAATTATGTGAGATGACGTATGGGGATGGCAACTCAGTGCCCCTATGGTCATTATTTTTTTGCCACACACATTAAATACTCTGAGCATGCGCAGTGTAGTTTTTACAGTCACCGTTCACTTAGACAGTGAGAGGGAGGGGCATGATCGGGTTTTCCCCACATGGCTCTAAACAGCTCAATATGCACACACTGTAGACACTAATTAGAAGAACACAGACTAAAACATCAATGTACCGACGAATCAGATGATTAAACATGATCTTAAAATATATTTTATATTTTTTTTTACTTTTTTTTGTAATCATTATTTTTAATACTTTCTGCTGACACTAGGTGGGGCTGTGTCTGCCCCTAATGCCTGATCAGAATTCTACAGGAGATAAAGTTAAATTCGCTTGTGATTAAATGCCACCCTGTTCTAAACCACATCAAAGATTATTTCTGAAACAGTATGGAGCTCAAATGCTTTTTCTCTTGCGGGTTTATCACAAGGTGAGTTCCTTTTTTTATTTCTTGCTTTTTAAACACATGTGCTCTACAGCAGGGGTTCAACAACCCCCGCGAAATAGCGTAATATTTGCAGAATTATAAATATATAAAAAAAAAATTCAAAAAATGTTTAATTTGTGCAATTATAGGCCTACCAGTGATATTATTTCATCCAGTAGCCTGGTTAAACTTTCACGAGAAAACTGTTAAAAATGGCTTTTATGATGTTCCGAGGGATTCGGCGGATCAGCCTGGGTCTCAGCCTCTCGTGCGCACGAGAAAGTTACCGGTGCGCCAAGAAGAGGAGCGTACAGGAGACAACTGTTTAATTGCAGACTGTTATGTTTATGTGGGGAAATGGCAGTGCATACATTATTTGAGATATATTTCAAACTCGGACTTAATTTTAAGGACATGTCGGCCAGGGGTGTAGAGCTATTTGTTTAAGCACCGGATTGGCAAAACAGGAGAGTAAACCAGTCTGCCTTGATCTATGAATTCATGTCCGGGACTCTCACGGTATCTGCTTCCCGCAGCTGTTTTATAGAAAGAAAACCTCCTTCACTTCATGAAATGGCTGCAGGCAGCATCAGGAGGCAGCGGGACGTATACTGCGCCTCTGAGAAGTGCAGCACCAGCGGGTAAAGATGTGCCTTTTTACGCACCGCCTTCGCTGTGTTTACCTTCATCAGAACAGCTTAAGAGTGACTGCAGGCTGCTACGTGTTAACCACACACACCTCTACACACATCGAACTGCCCGATTACTCCCCCTTTTAACGTTATTTTATGAAGGAGATGTCCAGTCACCAAGGCGCATGATGTGTGTGTGTATGTGCTCGGCTCAGCTCTGTGTGTTCGGTGTGTTTGTACTGTCCGACACCGGCATTTGTTTTCAAATGACCATGAACAGTAATTTACACACATCTGGCTAACTCCATAGGTAGCCTATGCTGGTGTTCCCAAAATAAATTTGTTTAATCTTAATCTCGATGTAGTGCTAAATGCTGGATTATTCGTAAATCATACGAACAAAACCAAAACGTTGATTTATCTGTTTTCCCGTTTTGGTTTAAAAACTGAATTACGTCGGTTTTTTGGTTTTCCTTTTTTCGAAAAACCAAAAAACGACACCGGTTCTTTTTTAAACATGAATATGTTTTGGATGCATATTGTTCTTGTTCAGGCTGTTACATACAATTAGCCTCTGTTGCTACCTGCTGGTGGTGAGTAAATATTAAAATCAGTTTAAATTGACACCCGGTCCGCGATTTTTTTTCTGTAATTTTTTTTAGAAGTTGAACTTCTTCATATTTGTCTCATATTATAGTTTACTTTCCATTCAGGAAGTATGACGCTGCGCTGTCAGTACGCTTCTCCATGTTTGTGATTGGTCAAATGTTGCTAACACCCAGTGGCGACTGGTCATTAGGGGCAGGTGGGGCACAGCCCCACCTAGTGTCAGCAGAAAGTATTAAAAATAATGATTACAACAAAATGCAAAAAATAAATTAAAAAATATATAAAATATATTTTAAGATCATGTTTAATCATCCGATTAGTCTGTACATTGCTGTTTTAGTATGTGTTCTTCTAATTAGTGTCTACAGTGTGTGCCTATTGAGCTGTTTAGAGCCATGTGTAGTGCTGCGTACCTGGACTCACATTCAGGTTCAGGTCCGGACTCAAGTCCAGAGGTTCAGGTTCAGGTCCGGACTTATAAGTCCGGACCTGAACCCATGGCTTGTGTCAAGTTGTGTGAGTAACTAAAGTGAACTTATTGTGAGCTAATTATCAATTGAAAATTAACTCATAATCAACTCAAATTCACTCATCAGGTTTATTGTGCTCCCTTCCAACTTGTGTCTACATTTCTCTACAAAGTACAAATGTGCCACTTAGTCTACAAATGACTTATGACAGCAACTACAGTGAACTACTACAAAGTTCAAACATGTATTTCATTTACCAAACTAAAGTAACCAAACAGTCCCTGAGCTGACTGAGCCTAAATCCCTAAAGCGTTGCTGAAAGGTAGAGTGTAGAGTAGACTATACGCATTACACTGTTACACACCTACTATACAGTATAGGCTACACTGTAGTGACTGTACAGTCAGAGTGTACTGTACTGTCTGTGCACCATGTATTTTCTACAATCTACATGTGTACATTATACAGTACATACTACATACATAGTGATGTACATACATACTGTTAGAAATTAAAATCAATGTTGATATGGCGTAATTTTGAATTAAATACACTAATTTAAATCATTTTTATTCTGAAAAAACCGGAAGTTCACACTATTAACTTAATACTTTTATTCTGAAAATTCTTCATTTCCGGTTAGCATTAGCATGTGGCGAAATTCTACATCTTCAAACCGTGAATCGAAGGTGAAATGACATGTGATGTTGTACACTGAGCACACTGGGATTAGCACTCATTTATTCACACTGAATAACGTTCATCAGGGAATGTTTAAATAACCACAGACACCAGAATATACGTAAGTGCTAGTTTTTTTGCGAGTCCAAGTACCGGTTCCCGACGTTCCGGTTTTAACCGGACTTGTACCGAAACTTTTTACAAGTCCAGTACCGGTTCGGCGTACCGGTACGCAGCACTAGCCATGTGGGACAAAACCTGATCCTGCCCCTCCCTACATGTGCCCCTTTCACACCAGCGCCTGTTGTTATTTGTTTTAAATGTGTCTTGCACACAATAAAATAAAATACAGTATACCACAAAACCAATAAGACACACATGCCCCTTTCACACCAGCGCCTTTTCAGCTCCGGCTCGGAGCTAGAGCCTGAAAAGCGCCGGGTTTTCCAGTTCACACCGGAGCTGCGCCGGCTCTTAGCTCCGGAATCCGCTTCATTTCCAGCTCCAAAAAATTGTCGGTCCAGAGGCAAGAGCTTTGGAGCTAAGAGGTGACGTCGCTTACGTCTCTCTTACGTCGAGGCGTGCAGGAAACTAAACCCACCTCCCATGGGTCGACTGTTATGCCTGCCTTCAAGCAGTAGTGCCTATAAACACACTTTATAAAGTCAGGCAACACTAACCAGGCTTCGTGTGATTCTGTTTATTGTGCCTTACTTTGACCATCCGTTCGCTGTTATCGATCATTGTGGAGAGAGGCAGACGTGTTGTTTTGTATTATTGCAGCTATCGGATGCAAGTAGTCAGTTTAGCTTCGGTTGCTATGCTAACATCACCCGTTTTATACCAGAGAAACTTTCATAACAGCGTTGTGATACCAAACAGTGTCAATTCAGACTGACACACATTCACTTAGGCTAAGGGAACTGGGGATATGCATCAGCTGCTTGTGTGAGTCGGACAGTGAATACTTTAGAGCGGCCGCTGCAGTGTGAGCTAACCGGGAGCTAACGGGAGAATAAACTCCTGTGGAAGAGCTGCACTGCAGCGGTCGGTAAATGCTGCAGAAACACATTAATAAACAATGAACCACGGCACTCTGGAGAAAAGTATAAGGTTGGAGAAGTCGTTATTCAATCAAACGATCATCGACCCGACGCAGTTGTTGTTGTTGTTGTTGTTGTGAGCTGCCGTTGGGGGGCAAATCAGCGATGTAAACGGTGACGTCATGACGCAGCAAGGGCAGCTCTGGGGCGCCAGTGGGCGGTGTGCACAGAGCGGGAAACCGGAGCTGAACCAGAAAAGCTCCCGCTCGGAGCTAGAAACTGAAAAGCGCTGGTGTGAGAGAGAGAGAGAGAGAGAGAGAGAGAGAGAGAGAGAGAGAGAGAGAGAGAGAGAGAGAGAGAGAGAGAGAGAGAGAGAGAGAGAGAGAGAGAGAGAGAGAGGAGAGAGAGAGAGAGAGAGAGAGAGAGGAGAGAGAGAGAGAGAGAGAGAGAGAGAGAGAGAGAGAGAGAATGCCTATATTGGACCTATGTATATTTCATTATAACTTTGAGAGACTGTTCATAGGACCCATTTGAGTCTGGTGTCTAAGTTGAGTGTTCTACTCGTTATTGTATTCCTTGTACTTATATTTGTGTTTTATGTTTAAGATTTCAGGACATGGAGAGTGGTTTCTTAGCCTGCTTGTTATGTGTTTCTTAACAGAGAGAGAGAGAAATAGAGAGAAGTTAACATGCCATTTTAGTTTTATGTATTCATGTATTTGTTTCTGTTCAAGAACCCAAATAGAGTTGTTGTAGTTATCCCATGTATACATACAACGTGTTATTCAGCTCCTTGCAATTTGGGATTTTATTTTTGGTTGGTAGACCTCGGTGAGCTGGTCATTTCAAAAGTAGCCCACCGGCTCAAAAAGTGTGGGCACCCCTGACTTAGACAGTCAGAGGGAGGGAGAGGGGTCTGCCTGCAGACCTCCACTGTCAGGACAGTTCCGGTGCAGACCTCCAGTGTCAGGACACCTCCACTGTCAGTACAGGAAGTGACGATTCTGACGAACACGTTTTTTCCCCCGCCCACCGAACGACTCGTCTGATGGTTTTTGCAAATTAGTAAGGTAAGGTGCGTGACCTGTTTGCACTATCCAAAACAATGAATGCAGTCTAAATGTATTGTTTCGCAGACAAAACAAAATGTATCGATATAATATATATATACTTGCAGAGCATATCATTTGCTTATCATAGGCCACCTATGCCGTTATTCTCTGATGCGTCTCAATATCATCAGCGGTAATAACAAAAAAGTTGATGGAGGCAATGTAATGCACTCGTTTACCGAGACATGGGAAACTGAGCACAAGTTTGTGATAAATGGAGACAAGCCGGTATGTCTTATTTGCTACGAGGCAGTGGCATTGTGTGAGAAACCTTAAGTAACCGTGTGTGTGTGCCGATGTACAAGCATGTGTTTTTGTTACGGAACTAATTTCTTTAATAAATTGTGCAATAGTTGTTCACAGCTAGTTATTAATTACGTTATTACTAAAACCAATAATATCGAATGCAGAGGCAATTGTGTAATGTGAAAAATATATATTTATATAGTCTTTTTACGTTGTTAGCTAAGTGTTTGTCAGTTCGGCTTTATTAAACGTTTGTGTAAAGAGGTTAGCAAGGGTAGGTCTGCATGTGTTGTTGTTGGCAATGACACTGGTATCTTTTAAAAGAAGAGATAATGCAGATTAAAAGTGTGTCTATCGTTTCTGGCCGTTGTAGAATGTAATGTATAGTGAAATAAGTTGTTTTCACACTTAAACAGCGTGCAAAGACTGGCCGTATGAAGTATTGTTTTAATTGAAGTTTTAGTACTTTACATTTTGTAACATTTGTTCCTGTTTTTTGTAGATGCATCTTTCAATCCTCTGTGGCACTGCAAAGCCTGCCACCTCTGATGGTGTGTGTTGTGCATGAAAGAGGACCATATTGATCATTTTGATAGCGACCTGTTTAGATCTTCATACAGCTGTGTTTTTCCTTCTAGAAACCTTTCACAGTCAATACATCCTGGACCGTGGAAAGAGACGACTGGTTTGGTAATAGAGGTAATAGTATACCATTTGTATCATTTATATTCAACTGAAATGTCAAACCATAACAAAACAACTAAATGCTTTCTGACATGCTAGGGTTTCCCCAGGCAACTGTATGGGAATGACTGTGGCATCTTCATGTTGATGGTAGGCTACATTATTGGTCTGATTGAATTCTCTGTTGTTTTTAAGATAATAACATTAAATTATATATTTTCTTTCATAGTATGCCCTTTACACCATACTAGATGCACCCTATGATTTCACTATTGTAAGTTGATCTGGTCATTTAAAGTAAACTCAAAATCCCATTATGACATTTAATCTGACATACAGTGATAATATATTTCTTTCCTTTTTTAGACTGACATGCCAGCTTTGCGAAAATGGTGGTGTGTCATGCTAATGGAGAATTTCGACCTCGGAAGGTGAGACCACTAAAATGTTGACGTTAGATTAACTTTGAAATGGTTAAAAAACACAATGTTATACCAACAGTACCTGTATTTGTTTCTTTATTTAACCCTTTTTATTTGAGTCATGGCAAAATGTTTGCCCACTGGACAGAGAAATCTAAAGCCCTCCTGCGAGGTGAGGTGCCTCCAGTGTTCAGAATGAGGAAGAGGAAGTTGGATGACATCACGGAGGTCAGATTTGCATTGCAATCTATTTCATTTAAGTTGTGTTTGTATCTACTCTCACACTAAAGCTTCAATTTCATTATTTGTTTCACCACTCTATATTTAAATATATATGTATTTTGTCAATATTTACTGCATTTATTCTTCCTCGTGGTATCAGTATTTAGGACGATGTTGGAGGACAGTCCTTAAACTAAAGAATATGTTGAAAATAGCATACTTTACTAAAAGTATGGTAGTTCATGGCAATAGTCCCTTGTATTTTGAACATTTGAAGTTTTTTTGTTTTTTAGAAAGAGGAGCAACTTCAGCCTCATCCAGCTGATGTCTCAGTTGGGAAAGATGTGGATAAAACAATGGAAGCGGTAGGCTTGTTTACTAGTTATATACATCATATCCAAGGAGGACGCCCTTTCCTTGGGTTAGTCTGCCAAAAAGCTACTTAATGCTTAATATGTATCAGTGGGTATGATATATTTTCTCTTTTCCGTAGCCAACATCTAAGATCGTGCAGGACTGCAAGAAGGCAGCAGAATGGGTGGTGGCACACAAACATTTGTGCACCAGGGTGCATTTGCCCGATGCAGTGAGCATGGGGGAAGCACAACTAAGAGAGGCTGTCAAGCTTTGGGAGGAAAAACCTGACGAATGTAACGAGGATGAGATGGAGGCAATCTTGGAGCCATTCAAGTTTAGGTTTAAACATATGGAAGACATGTGGACCTTCTTAAACGAGATCAGAGACAAAAGAGGGTATCTGGCATTCTGCGAATGCATTTCTGTTTGAATAAAGGGCAACAGGAAGTTGGAACACTTTGTCAGTTTTTGTGTGTTTTGCTTTGTTTTGTTTTTCAATGAAGCATTTGATAATTCACCTTGATTATACCATGAACACCACAGAGGAATTTTGGTTTACTTTAAGATAAGCCTTTTATTGTCTCCCGCATCACACCACAAGGGCAATTTAGGAGTCCATCAAGGGGATCTAGCAGAAAAAATAACTACCAAATATGAAAATAATTGACATTTTAATACACAATGGAATCTAAAATGGATATAATTTATAGCAAATTGTTTAATATGCAGATTCTTAATCCAATAGTGCAGTAAAGGGAGAAATAAAGTATGTAGGAGTGAAGTGAAACAGTCTATTGTAATAGCAAACAGTAATTAGACTATAGAGCTGTAACATAATAAGTAACATAATTATACATAACATTTTCAGGCTTATGACATAAATAAGAGGCAAATAATTTTAAGAAAATAAATATGGTTTTAACTAACTTCTACTGCCCTCTTAAGTGGTGTCATGCTGACATAGTTAAAATATCTGGGTATGGGTCGCGTTTGCCATTCGATCAGTGAGGGGAGAAAAATGCAACAAAAATGGTCAAAATCCGTTAATATATGGATGAGTGGGGGGCGGGCTGGACACAGGCCGTGGGGGGACACCCGAGACCGGGCAATGTCCAAGGTAGAAACCGGGTGAAATAGCCCAAAAAATAATAAAACCGGAGAAAGTGGAAAAAAGTGTCCGAAAATAGGCACTCGTGACTCGTGAGGCGGGCAGAGTCCCCTGTCAACTCCCGTTACATTCCTCCATGGTGTCTTTTGAGCGAAACACTTTTACGAGAACCAGGCTGGGGGGTCAAAAGGGCTTGACCAAGGCCGACCCAAAGTGCACGGTGAGCGGACTCATCACCTCCGTGATGAGTCTCCATTGTGATTCAGTGGGCGGGGAAAAAAACGTGTTCGTCAGAATCGTCACTTCCTGTACTGACAGTGGAGGTCATAGATATATATACACACTAGATGGCTCATGGGAGATTTTCCAGCGTTGCTGACTGGCCGCCATCTTGCTACAGTCAACAGTTACTCTGATTCGCGTTATGGTAGCTGTTGTAAGGTGAGTGATCTGCACAAAAATACTCTTAACTCGCTGAAATCTTGACTGATTTACAAACGGTTTGGTTTATTATAAACATTATTAGCATGGCTATGATACAGGATGCTTGGACATGTTGAAATTGCAGCTTTTCTTTGTGTATGTGGTTGTATTTATTAGCTGGCTAATAACAAGAGGCTGTCAGTGAGACCTAGTATTACAAAGTTCACCCAGCAACTTTACACCAGTGGGAGAGGCAGAACTGCTCTTTCTTTTCAACATAACTTAAGTTACACATGATTTCTTCCAAGTGGTTTGGCTTGTTAAAAACATCTTGCATTATGATACAGGAATTTGCTGGCTTTGTGTTTACAGAAGTACCTGACTATGCCGGACTTTTGTGCAGCCTACGGATGTTCCAATCGCCGCTGTCTGCAAACAAGAACCCGTGGGATCACCACATATGTTTATGTTTGCTCAGTCTAATAAACCCATAACATGGTTGTGAAAGAATACCAAAGCTGAGGCTGGACGATGATTGATTGTTAGTGTGCCATGTGTCACTATTGCGGCTTTCACACCAGCGCTTTTCAGTTTCTAGCTCCGAGCGGGAGCTTTTCTGGTTCAGCTCCGGTTTCCCTTTTCAGCTCCCGCTCTGTGCACACCGCCCACTGGCGCCCCAGAGCTGCCCTTGCTGCGTCATGACGTCACCGTTTACATCGCTGATTTGCCCCCCAACGGCAGCTCACAACAACAACAACAACTGCGTCGGGTCGATGATCGTGTTGCTTTTAATCACACGAAGCCAGAATAAATTGAATAACGACTTCTCCAACCTTATACTTTTCTCCAGAGTGCCGTGGTTCATTGTTTATTAATGTGTTTCTGCAGCATTTACCGACCGCTGCAGTGCAGCTCTTCCACAGGAGTTTATTCTCCCGTTAGCTCCCGGTTAGCTCACACTGCAGCGGCCGCTCTAAAGTATTCACTGTCCGACTCACACAAGCAGCTGATGCATATCCCCAGTTCCCTTAGCCTAAGTGAATGTGTGTCAGTCTGAATTGACACTGTTTGGTATCACAACGCTGTTATGAAAGTTTCTCTGGTATAAAACGGGTGATGTTAGCATAGCAACCGAAGCTAAACTGACTACTTGCATCCGATAGCTGCAATAATACAAAACAACACGTCTGCCTCTCTCCACAATGATCGATAACAGCGAACGGATGGTCAAAGTAAGGCACAAATAAACAGAATCACACGAAGCCTGGTTAGTGTTGCCTGACTTTATAAAGTGTGTTTATAGGCACTACTGCTTGAAGGCAGGCATAACAGTCGACCCATGGGAGGTGGGTTTAGTTTCCTGCACGCCTCGACGTAAGAGAGACGTAAGCGACGTCACCTCTTAGCTCCAAAGCTCTTGCCTCTGGACCGACAATTTTTTGGAGCTGGAAATGAAGCGGATTCCGGAGCTAAGAGCCGGCGCAGCTCCGGTGTGAACTGGAAAACCCGGCGCTTTTCAGGCTCTAGCTCCGAGCCGGAGCTGAAAAGGCGCTGGTGTGAAAGGGGCATGTGTGTCTTATTGGTTTTGTGGTATACTGTATTTTATTTTATTGTGTGCAAGACACATTTAAAACAAATAACCTTGAAGCCCCATCTCTCCCCACCTGCTCCTGCTTCCTACATCCCCTCCACACCACACCAAGTTGTTCTTCTTAATAATAATAATACATTTATGTTGGGGGGCCGCCTTTCACACCCAAGGACACCTTACAGGGGCATAGGGGCAAGATAGGGAACAATTTAAACAGTGGATTTTGTGATATATCAGCCGGGGTGAGTCAAGACAAACCACAAATGGACTACAGAAGGACATATGGTACAGTTTATATTATTCTTGGTCTTTTTTCAATAACATATTTCAAAGGTTCTGGATTTGTTTACAAATCTAGAAACTAAATACAAAACTAGGATGATATGAAGATCTCATGTCAAAAATAATTGTGATAAATTAGACAGAACTGGCCTGTCTGTGAGCACATTTTATGTTGGTTTGGTTCTTCTGATAAAGGTGTGAATATCTAAATAATATACCAACATATGCTATTGTCATTAGTTGTGTCCCTGTTCTTCAAGCTAAGGCATTGCTCAATTAACAACTCTTGGTTTACAGAGTGGTAACATGAGACCGATTTTTATATATAAAATATAAATGTATTTTAATTTTATAATTTATTTTAAATATTGACAATATAATAAAATAAATGGAAATATATACACCGGCAAATATTTAATATAAATACCTTGTGTGTGTGTATAGCTATTGCTTTATCTGATTAATGTTATTTTCATATGAAAGTCCATGATTATAAGTATGCAGTATCATAACTACATCTTTGATGTTTATAAAAAACCAAACCGTTTGAAAATCGGTTAAAAATTGAGCAAGCTATGGTTATTTAAATAGTAAACCATAATGTTATGAATGAGAGCACTGCCTGTAGCAAGATGGCGGCCAAGTGGCAACGTCGGTCTCCATTGGCCAGCAGCGCGTGTGAGCCATTTAGTGTTTATATATATCTATGGTGGAGGTGTCCTGACACTGGAGGTCTGCACCGGAACTGTCCTGACAGTGGAGGTCTGCAGGCAGGCTCCCATGTGCGGCTTTCACAACAGCGCTTTTCAGTTTCTAGCTCCGAGCGGGAGCTTTTCTGGTTCAGCTCCGGTTTCCCTTTTCAGCTCCCGCTCTGTGCACACCGCCCACTGGCGCCCCAGAGCTGCCCTTGCTGCGTCATGACGTCACCGTTTACATCGCTGATTTGCCCCCCAACGGCAGCTCACAACAACTGCGTCGGGTCGATGATCGTGTTGCTTTTAATCACACGAAGCCAGAATAAATTGAATAATGACTTCTCCAACCTTATACTTTTCTCCAGAGTGCCGTGGTTCATTGTTTATTAATGTGTTTCTGCAGCATTTACCGACCGCTGCAGTGCAGCTCTTCCACAGGAGTTTATTCTCCCGTTAGCTCCCGGTTAGCTCCCACTGCAGCGGCCGCTCTAAAGTATTCACTGTCCGACTCACACAAGCAGCTGATGCATATCCCCAGTTCCCTTAGCCTAAGTGAATGTAATTTTTTGGAGCTGGAAATGAAGCGGATTCCGGAGCTAAGAGCCGGCGCAGCTCCGGTGTGAACTGGAAAACCCGGCGCTTTTCAGGCTCTAGCTCCGAGCCGGAGCTGAAAAGGCGCTGGTGTGAAAGGGGCAAAAGAGCCGGCTCTCGCCCGCGAACGAGCCGTTTTTTTGCGGAGGGATCTAGATCGGCATGAAGGCACATTATGCAATCTGCAATGTGCACATTATCCCGCTTATTACACATGGCCACATTCTCAACAAAGTAACGACATGACTCCCAATATTATTTGAAATGCTTTTATGGATTTAGAAAATGATTTTATTGATTTAAAAAATAGTTTTATGTATTGATTTAAATTGACATGCATCCGCTAAGAAAAGTAGTCCGTTGTTACTGTTTGAACTAACGTAACAAAGGCAGGAACTGCTTCGATAGTGTTTTTGAGGAGCTTTTTGATTACAGATTTGAAAACATCGTTGCTTGCACAATGTGCACAAAGTAGCACAATTCATTATGTCAAACCTTGGAGAGTATCCAGATATCCCTGCCCTAATGCCAAAGTAACTGGCAACTGAATATGTGCCGCCGTAGCTACGATGTCTATGTCTGGACCGCTGCGTAAAAAAGAGGATTTCTGCCCCATTACTTCTCTTCTTACTTCTATAAGAATAAAACACGGAGGACTGAGATCTCTTTTTGTCCCCCTCTTCTCCCCGCTGCAGCCTAGCAGCTGATCTCAGAGCACGCTCCCCTCTCCTGCAGGGAGAAAAACTATATTTATCTTTTTGATTACAGATTTGAAAACATCGTTGCTTGCACAATGTGCACAAAGTAGCACAATTGCTGCAGCCTAGCAGCTGATCTCAGAGCACGCTCCCCTCTCCTGCAGGGGGCGTGGTCAGCTGCAGCTCACAGAATCAGCCCCCTGCAAAAACAGCGCTGGAAAGAGCAAATGGAGCGAAATGAGGCATGGCATTTGATTTAATTATAAAAGGTATAATATGTGGTAAACTGAAGAGCCCTTTGGGAGCCGAAAGAGCCGGCTCTTCTTGGTGAGCCGAGCCAAATGATCCGGCTCACCAAGAAGAGCCGGAATTCCCATCACTACCCGGCACTTGACTGATGTTATATCGCTTTGCATTCTGGGTTAACAGACTGGAAAGTGATAGGTCGCTTTTTCTGTCAATCAAGTAAACTCCTGAATTAAGTGGCAGGGAGGACAAGGGAGGAGGGATCAAAACCTGTTTTGTCTATTTTAACGGAGCTTGATTTTTTTTTTTTTAATGAATGACTCGCGGTCTACCAGTCGCCCGCGGTCGACGTACTGGGCATCTCTGGTCTAAGTGAACGATGACTGCAAAAACTACACTGCGCATGCTCAGAGTATTTTCCTATTTAATGTGTGTGGCAAAAAATAATGACCATAGGGGCAAAGTGCTGCCATCCCCACCATACGTCATCTCACATAATTCAGAGCTCATTGGCTGTAAGTGCGTGTGCCGCGAAAAGTGTGGTGTGTGAAGAGGAGACGAGAGAGAGCTGCAGTGAGGCGTCCTAAAACCAGGAAGTAAGCTGCGCATGGCTTCCCTCCACAAAAAGCAACGAGATTTCTCCATAGGATTTTAGAAAATAGCTCAAAATAAGATCTGTGGGAAACGTAGCTGTTAGATAAATGTACGTTTTGTTCAGCCGGATAATATCCACATGTCTACCCTACTTTTATCATTTTCGAATCAAAAATCTATTGATTAGATTAGATTTATGATAGACTTTTGAAACTACAAGAAGATAAGGAGGACTTTTACAAAAAAGTAATAGAGATTTTTGTCCAGAAGGATAGGCAAATGGACTTAATCTTCAAGTCAAGGTAAGACTGCAATTTTATTGAAAATGGGATCTTACTAAGAGAGAACAATTCAATATTTAAATGATAAAATTACATTTTTTTGGGTATCCTTCTGTTGAACTGTCTGTTTAAAAGTAATTGAAGCATCAGACAAAAAAAGCTTTTGAAAATAATATTATATTTTGATTTAATATATTTGTAAACCTAAAGAGTCAGTGCCAGTGCCTCACCAGCCATGAACCTCTGCAGAAGCTTATATATAGACATCTGAGTTTTTTGTGCCCCACCACTTTTGTACATATAGAAACGCCACTGCTAACACCGCCCCTTTTTAGTTAACGAGTTGATAACCAGCGTCGTAGGACCGTTTAGCGAGAGCGCGTTTGTTTTGGATTAGGTAAACCGGGTAACTCAAACATATCCAGGTTATGTTGAACCGGCTTCGTAGTACAGGCCTCTGGTCTCACACTTCACAAAACAGGGATCAAATTCCTGATTTATGCAGATGATTTAATCCTGTTAAACCCGACAAAAGAAAGACTTCAACAGAGTTTAAACACAGAAACATTATGACAATGTATTGACTGAATGCTCACAACCTGGCCATAGAAACAGGCAGGCACAAAAAAACATGGCTGTCAGAAGAGGAGCGATCATGCCAACAGTGTGAATAGGGCCGTTTCTTCCTATAGGCGGACTATGCAGATGCATAGGGCATCTAGGCGGCCCCCAAGCTGAAAGATCAGGTTCAGCCTCAATATATTTGGGGAGAATTCAAATTAGCCGTCTTTATTGTCCCTGGTCAACATGAGGCCCCACGCAAAGTTATATGATGAGGCCCTCTGTTTCGCGAGCGTCAACTGGGGGGGGGGGGCTAGTGGAGCCTCGCAGCGGCGAAACCGCGCCCGCGCCACACTAATTGCGCCGCAAGTTCATAGGTGCACAGCATTTTCTGCTCAGTTGAGGCACCCTCTGCAAGATGAGGCCCCCTCCGTAAGGTGAGACCCCCTCCGCAAGGTGAGGCCCCACGCAGTCTGCATGATCGGTCTGTGGGGGGGACGGCCCTGCATAGCGGAGCCTTAATGTTTACCTTTTTAATATAAATTGTTGTAAGTTTCAATTGCTTGGTTTTCGTGAAATTAGCCTGTTTTCAGATTGATGCATCTCCACAGATCATCTTAAAGCAGGGGTGCCCAAGTCGGGAGATTCCCAGTCAATCGCGAGATGTGTCTAAAAATAGAACAACAATATTCTGTTTTATTGTTAATGTCCTATAACATAATCTTCCTATGCCAGAATAATGCACTTGAACGCATCAAAGCTTTGTGATTGGCGTGACCCCATGTGTCGGGGCGTGGCTGGTGGGCACGAGTTAGCTGACGTTGTCCGTGTCAACAGGAGTGACAGTCCGCACACACACAAGACCGCAATTATGGCAGAAGCATAAAAGCCCAAAATATATCATTTTCACTCCGAGTGGGAGGATGATTATTTTTTTGTTTATTCCAATTCAAAGTCCATCTGTGTCATCTGCAATGCGAGCGTGGCTTTACCGAAGAAGGGTAATTTAGAGCATTTCAAAACGGTGCACAAACGCTATGAGACGGAATTCCTTCCTAATTCTGCCCTACGCTCTTCTGTTCGTTGCGTACATATGTAACAGAGTTAAAAATGTGAATACATAATTATAAGTTTGTGAATGTTTAATTCATAATAATTTGTGAATTTTAAGAGAGGAGATTGATTCATTTAATATTTTAAGTTTTGTTTCCCGTGGGAACACCTTCCCGTTGCACGTCTTTGTTTACTTCAGGTATGTATTTTCCACCCTTCGTGGACTGGCCATCTGTAGAATCTGGAGAATCACAGAATGGCCGGTCGTCAAGGGCCGGTTCGATTCGCTGTTTTTAAATGTATGTTTATGTTTATGTTTTTAAATGGCATAATTTTTGCTAGCAGCTCCCCCCCCCCCTCTCTATTTGGACTGGTAGATCTCGGCGGACTGGCAACTTTAAAGTAGCTCTTGGTTCAAAAAAGGTTGGGCACCCCTGTCTTAAAGGCTTCGGAATTCCCCCATTGTAGTTAAAAAACTGTAAAGACTAGGGCCCCCAAACAGCATCTTGCATAGGGCCCCCAAAAAGCTAGAAACGGTCCTGAGTGTGAAGGAACTGCTGTGGAAACAGAGCAGCACTTCCTCACACAATGCCAAACATTTGAACCTGTACAGAAACAATTATTTCCAAAACCTAAGCATCCTCGAATATTTAAAAAAGAAAATGAAAAACTAAAGATATTACTCAAAGAAAGCTGCATTCGTTTGTCTCTGCCTGCCACAGTATGAGGGAATCGGACTGACCTGCAACACCAGGTCTCACATATTTTTAATATTTTATTTTTGTATTCATGTATTATATGAATTGAATGAATGTGTGTTCATGTTCTTGCTCATGTTCAAAATGTAGCAGTTTGTTCTTATGTATGTATTTGTGTATCGATGTTGAAACTACACAGAGCTTTAGCAATACTGTATGTAACTATGGTAATGCTAATAAAGTGTAATATGTAATGTGAAGCGCTTTGAGCATTTGGGAGAGCGCTCTAATAAATGTAATGAATTATTATTATTATTGTTATTATTATTATTATAATAATAAAGCTATTGAATTGAATGAGAGAAAGAGAGAGCCTGCTTCCTTAGCTGCCTTAAACCCGTGAGAGGGAGGTCACTTCCCCTTAATGTTGAACCTCAATGGGCATGTGAAGAACTGTTGGCTGCTGCCATAAAAAAGCAGAAAGCCTTTAACCAGGACTTGGAAGATGGTGCCCATGTCTTGTTGTACCCTGATGCGAGGGTGATAACAAATATACCCGGAACGGACACCCCTTTCACAGTACAGATGTACAAAGAGGCCATTGGAAAGCCCTACCAACGAATTACGTTGTACATCTGTACTCTTGAAGCCGTTGAAAACAGTTGTAAGTGCTTCTGACATATATTCCCCCTTGTTTAAAGCACTAAACTGTATAATAGTTCAAATGTAAACATACAGAATAACATTGTTCTGTCTATATTTCTTAACACAATTCATTCCACCCATCATTCCTTTCTCTTCGTGGTTGAACTTATGAGGTAAAATGGTCTTTTATGAATAGTGGCAGAAGAAATGGAATTTAAGTATCAACAAAAGCTTCCAAACTTTCCTTCTGTTCAAACTAAATATAAATTCCCTCTTAAGGATTGTAATTCTAAATTAACCTTTTTTCTCACAACAATGTTGGTTATGTTGTTTTACTATCACAGCCCAACAGACAACATGAAGTTGTCTCCCTTATAACCTGTGAAGAATTTGTTTTTTTTATTGTCCGGCCTTCGATAGTTTGTTATTTGAATAATGCTGCCTTCAATTGCTTCTCCTACATTCGCCTTCCGATCTTCAGAGATCACAAATAAGATTGTTTGTGTGTATTCTAGTAACTTTCAGGTTCAAAATACAATGAAAACAAACTTGTAGTTTTAGCTTTTGATATTCTATAAATTATGGGGAAATGTTCAGCTTGTGTGTTGTTTAGATTAGAAACAAAATAATTCAACTCTATGTGTGTGTGATATTTTCATGCCTTTTCCAATTCAGGCCCGACATAAATAGAAGCCTAAAACCTTTGCATGGGGTGAATATATAATACACTTTTTTAGACGATGAAACAATAACTGCTGATATTAATTCAAACGTTTCTGGACGTTCAATAGAACGAAAATTAAAAACAGTTATTTTAGATGACACAGCTAACATGTAGGGTCGGACTATTTCGAGCTGTGCCTGAATGCACCTCTGCCCAGCGTTTGCTCGCGCCAGAAAGAAATTTAAACCGCCGCTGTGTCTCCGCCCCCTCAGAAAATTATAAATATAGGCAGCTCCTCGCCTCCTTTTCACTACAGCCTTCAACAACCGATTCTTCAGTGTCGAAAAGAAGCAAGGAGAAAGATCCTACAAAAATGGTGAGTACTGACGAACAAAACAATTATATAAATAATAAAACTACCGGTAATTACATTTTTTGCCGTTGAAATCCCGTTTATGTGCCTAAATTGAGATAGCTTTAGTCCAAACAGTTGGCGCAGTTTAAATCATAACGGTTGAAATTAGCCTTTAAAACGGAACTTTCATCGCTTTAAACTACAGTCAAAGATACTGTATCGACATCTGGGGATTTTTCTCACTCCAATTTAATAGGAATAAAAGCATACAGTATAAACGGTATGCGAAAAACTGTTTTCCCATCTTTGTGGGTTTGGAAGACATAAGGCTGGGCATTACTGTAACCCGGCGAGCTAGAAGACTGCATCAGATAACGACCTGTCCATGAACGTTACAGAAGGCAGGGCTTTGCAGCAGTGAGGAGAGATGTTGCTCGTTTTGGGAGGGGCAGACAGGAACACGTGACTCGGCACAAAGTCACTAGGGCTGCAGTCGAATAGTCCAAAAATCAGCTCCTAAGTTCTAACCCTATCGTATATTCCTTGACCTCTGAGTGAAACGTTAAGGGATAGTGGATAGGACAATACTTTAGAGAATCCGACTGCACTTTCCCTATCTGAGTGTTTATGATGCGCCAGCGGACGTTATTTTGTGCGTCTGCTGCTGTGGGGAAACGATGGAAACTACAGTTTTCTATACAACGGACTACATGGATGTTTAATAAGAACGAGGGACTACTGTAAACTCATCTAGAGACTCTGCACCGTGCTCTGATGCTGTTGCTTTATGAACGTGGACAACAGAGAAACATATTCTTCATGACCAAAGTTGGAATTTAAATAAAAAAGGAAAGTGAAACTTATGCTCGTTGGCCATATTGTAATGTACCCCTCCCTCCCAACCTTTTTAAATGTATCCTGTGACTGTATATCTAATAGTGTAGATAGTGTTGGTAATTGGTTAATTTAATTGCGATAAATCACAATTTTAGAGTTGAGTCCAGTTGTGTTTTATTTGTCAAATTGACACATGGAAACTGTTTGTATTAACATACGTTGTAGTACTGGAGGTCAGTGATTGCACTGTATAAACTGACATGGAATTTCAAATTCGAAAATGTAATCTGCTCAAAAGACGGTCTCTTTAATAAAATAACCGTTTGTCTCTCCTCCACAGCGTGAGTGTATCTCTATGCATGTCGGCCAGGCCGGAGTCCAGATGGGCAATGCCTGCTGGGAGCTCTACTGCCTGGAGCACGGCATCCAGCCTGACGGTCAGATGCCGAGTGACAAGACCATCGGAGGAGGAGACGACTCCTTCAACACCTTCTTCAGCGAGACTGGAGCCGGCAAACACGTCCCCAGAGCCGTCTTTGTGGACCTGGAGCCCACTGTAATCGGTAAGGATACATATATTTGTATTTAAACGTGAAATCATATTTTTGAAGAAGACGGGTAGGACAGACGGATAAATAGATGCTTATTGAACCCAAATAGGGAAATTATTTTGTTGCCGCAGCAGTGTGTTCAGGCATTAAAATATATAAATAATAAAATAAAATCGATAAACAGCAAATATAATATCTACAGTAGAATAGACGTGTATCTAAAATATTCCGGATTATTCTGGTTCAATACCCATGACTGTACCCGTGTTGTTCCTCAGATGAAGTCCGTACAGGAACCTACCGCCAGCTCTTCCACCCCGAGCAGCTGATCACCGGTAAGGAGGACGCAGCCAACAACTACGCCCGCGGTCACTACACCGTCGGCAAGGAGATCATCGACCTGGTGCTTGACAGGACTCGCAAACTGGTGAACTCTTCATCTCATTACATGTTGCAAGTGAAGCCTTTAAAATAAAAACATATTTCGATTGATGGCAAAACATTTAAAACCATTATCCCTTATTTCCAGGCTGACCAGTGCACAGGGCTCCAGGGTTTCCTGATCTTCCACTCCTTTGGAGGAGGAACCGGCTCTGGCTTCACCTCCTTGCTGATGGAGCGTCTCTCTGTCGACTACGGCAAGAAGTCCAAGCTTGAGTTTGCGGTTTACCCCGCCCCCCAGGTGTCCACCGCTGTGGTGGAGCCCTACAACTCCATCCTGACCACCCACACCACCCTGGAGCACTCCGACTGTGCCTTCATGGTGGACAATGAGGCCATCTACGACATCTGCCGCAGGAACCTGGACATCGAGCGCCCTACCTACACCAACCTCAACAGGCTGATTGGACAGATCGTCTCCTCCATCACCGCCTCCCTGCGCTTCGATGGTGCCTTGAATGTGGATCTGACTGAGTTCCAGACCAACTTGGTGCCCTACCCTCGTATCCACTTCCCTCTGGCCACCTACGCCCCAGTTATCTCCGCAGAGAAGGCCTACCACGAGCAGCTGTCGGTGGCTGACATCACCAACGCCTGTTTCGAGCCGGCCAACCAGTTGGTGAAATGCGACCCCCGCCACGGCAAGTACATGGCCTGCTGCCTCCTGTACCGTGGTGATGTGGTGCCCAAAGATGTCAACTCTGCCATCGCCACCATCAAAACCAAGCGCACCATCCAGTTTGTGGACTGGTGTCCCACTGGCTTCAAGGTGGGTATCAACTACCAGCCCCCTACCGTGGTTCCTGGAGGAGACCTGGCCAAGGTGCAGAGGGCCGTGTGCATGCTGAGCAACACCACCGCCATCGCAGAGGCCTGGGCTCGCCTGGACCACAAGTTCGACCTGATGTACGCCAAGAGGGCCTTCGTCCACTGGTACGTTGGAGAGGGGATGGAGGAGGGAGAGTTCTCTGAGGCCAGAGAGGATATGGCCGCCCTGGAGAAGGATTATGAGGAGGTGGGCACCGACACCGTGGGGGACGAAGGAGAAGAAGGGGAGGAGTACTAAGCCACTGAACCATCTGTGGTGAAGACTCTGACCCTCCATTGTCCAACTTCAGCTCTTTTCAAAACAACAACACACACACACACACACACACACACACATTGATGGCAGGAGACAGTCATGTTTTTGCCAGGTTAAAAAAAATCTCCCCAGGGATCAGCTGTTGCATCTCAGGACTTTAAAAAAAAAAGTTCATTTTTATTATTTTATTTTGAGTCATTCCAAATGTTACGGCTTTGTAAACAATCCCAATAAAGTTCACTTGGGTTCCGACATGACCTCTGACTCTGTCTTCATTGAATGACTTTACATGAAGGTGAATGTAAATTCCAACTCTTATTGAAAAGGTAAAAGTACATTTAAAAAATATATAGACACTTAAAAGAAAATGCATCAGTATTGCGTGTGTATTAGTGCCGCAGTTAAAGGTCGAGTAGCTTTAGAGGATTTAAACTTGTTAAACACAAAGTCTTTAAAATACAGTAAAGGCGTCAACATTACATTAAAAAAACCCTCAAGTTATAAGTAAAAGTAAATATTTACATCGAAATCTACTGCAAGTACCAAAGGAAAGGTAAGCACAAGAGCCCCGTTCAGAAACCTATATATTAAATTACTGGATTATGATCTTTCACTGCTAGCGAGGTGGAAATAATTGTAATTACTCTATATACTTCTTCTTTATTGAAACCAATACATGTCGGTTTATTTGATTTATACTTTGTTAACAAATCTAAATCTGAAAAGTAACCTTTAATATAGCGTTAAATTGAAATACTATAGTAAAATACTGGTGTGTTAGTACCCTGATTTTGAATTCACAGCAGGTCCATTTCTATTTACATCCAGAAATGAAGTGCGACAAAAGGCAAAAGTGAAATTGTTTATTCAGGTACGTGATAAAACTTTTGGCCAGATCTCAATATGTTTTTCATTTGTGGCACTGGTCCTCTTCTGTAGGTGTGAATTTGCCTCCTTTGATGATACAATTAATTTAAATGTTATCGTAGTATCAGGCTTTTTAAACGGACAGCATGGCATGAATTTGGAACTAGTGCCAGAGATATAGAAAAATAATTAAAATCCTTTATACATCCCACAGTGAGGAAATGTAGACAAGTGCAGATAAAGACACAATAAAAGTAGCACATTATACAATTAAAGGTGGGGTAGGTAAGAATGGAGAAAACTACGGTGGCCGGCAGGTGCAAACGCTAAACAACGGCCAAAAACACACACATAAGCAGGAAACACCGGCAAATAATGAAATGAAAAACCAACAAACCCTGAAAACACATACAACAGAAAAACGCTGCATTTACAGAAATGATGCAAGCTAAACCTACAACACACAAACTCCGAAAACAAACGCAACAGAAAAACGCTGCAAATACAAAAACGATATGCAAAGTCAAAAGCACATACAACCGAAAAACACATTACAAAAAAAAAGACATTACAAAAAAAAAACATTCCGGAAGTGCTTCAGGCCTCTACGTAGAACAGATTGATGTATGACCAGACACGAGAACGAACAAGAGGAAAGAAAGTTCATTTAAGTGGAGAAAGATATAAGAAGGTACGTTTTGTTTTGTTTTATACATAGAGCGTCATATTTATATAGCTAGCGTTAGCGTGTTTGATAAAAGAGCTTGCAAGAGCCATTGTGCACCTAAATGTAACTCTTGACATAATATAGATATAGTATAGAACCGGGACACCCCTCCCTACACGCAGATCACACAAACTGGGTGGGGTCTCACGCCCTCACCTCGTGGAGGGGGACTCAACTGAGCCGCAAATGCGATGCGGTGATAAAAAGGAAATCAAATAAAATGTAAAAAGTTGAATTAAAATATTAAAACAGCAACACAACATTATTCCCACATTAAAAGACAGTCTGAAGAGGTGTGTTTTGAAGGTGGGGGGGGGTCGGTGCAGTCTCTGATGTTTAATGGGAGTGAGTTCCAGAGGGAGGGGGTAGCGATGGAGACAGCTCTGTCCCCCAGGTTCGGTGCTTGGTTTGTGTGGGGATAGACCTTTATATATACAGTCTATGGGATAGACAGGAGGTTGGCTTCTGATGAGTTAATTGAAAGACCGTTCTTTAATACTATTATAATATTTAGGTAGCCGAAAAATATCCACTCTTTTTGACTTAACCTAGCTGTCCTACATTTTATTTCTCCACAGATGTACTGTCCATTCTGTGGTTCCAGCGTGACATCTTCGCATGGCTTTTGTGGTGTCTGTGGCAGAGACATCACATTTCTAAAAGATGTGGCTAACAAAGTCCCTGAGGAGATGCCCACCACTAGTGCGCATCTAAGTGCACAGCCTAGCACCAGTGCAGGTAAATAGGTTGTTCGTTTTATTACCAAACAATAAGTATTTAAAGAAAACTTGGTTTAAAAGTTCGAATTCTGTTATTATACAAATACATCTCTAAACTATGTGGCTTACCTACTGTTGAATGTGTTATAAGATGTTCCTCAGAAGGGATTGAGGATGAGACTCCTATTGAACATAATGAAGAGTAATGAATGTTTTATTCCTGTTTTTTGTAGCAGGAAGCTCAGCTGTAGAGTCCTTTCAGAAATATAGGGAAATAAAAAAGAGGGAGAGAAAGACCTTTTTTACAAAGGGACGGCATAACTCCAAAAATGAAAAGAAACAGAAATTGGTGAAGGTATGCAACGTTTTCTATTATGAATACATCTGTAATTCAAATCTGCTCACCACACTCTCATATAATGTCCGAAAAAACGTTTTATTCATTTGCATGTTATTGTCTTTTTGCAGATTTCTGTTGGAGTAATGAGGAGGATGGATAGCTGCCTTAAACCCGTGAGAGGGAGGTCACTTCCCCTTAATGTTGAACCTCAATGGGCATGTGAAGAACTGTTGGCTGCTGCCATAAAAAAGCAGAAAGCCTTTAACCAGGACTTGGAAGATGGTGCCCATGTCTTGTTGTACCCTGATGCGAGGGTGATAACAAATATACCCGGAACGGACACCCCTTTCACAGTACAGATGTACAAAGAGGCCATTGGAAAGCCCTACCAACGAATTACGTTGTACATCTGTACTCTTGAAGCCGTTGAAAACAGTTGTAAGTGCTTCTGACATATATTCCCCCTTGTTTAAAGCACTAAACTGTATAATAGTTCAAATGTAAACATACAGCATAACATTGTTCTGTCTATATTTCTTAACACAATTCATTCCACCCATCATTCCTTTCTCTTCGTGGTTGAACTTATGAGGTCAAATGGTCTTTTATGAATAGTGGCAGAAGAAATGGAATTTAAGTATCAACAAAAGCTTCCAAACTTTCCTTCTGTTCAAACTAAATATAAATTCCCTCTTAAGGATTGTAATTCTAAATTAACCTTTTTTCTCACAACAATGTTGGTTTGTTGTGCCCCAATGTAAATCCTAATGTGAGAGTGAAAAGGACGGTTAACAATATAATGTACATTTCACAAACATTTTGTGTTTCGATTGAATCCTGATTGATGTCAATCCAATAATTCAGGATTCAAACCAACATTTGATGATAGGTACAGACGTAGGGGAACAATTATTTTTATAGTATTAATCATGACACTTTTATTTTCTTAGGTTACACTGGAACAACCTCTTCAAGTGACGAGGACAGTGTGGTTGTTGTAAAGTTGCCATCTGGAGACAGTCTTGCTGACACCGTGGTCAGTTTGGATCTATCGTGGCATTTATTCTTAATTAAAGTGAATTTATTTTATTTCAGTCATTTGTGTGTTGGATGCCGGTGTGGGACTTTCCAAATGAACAGAGCACTCCCAGAATGGACAACAGTTTGCCAGGGTAAAATAAAACATTGTCAACATATTATTTTGTGCCACAAGAAGCAGAATGTTTTAACAGTACAGTAGTTTGAATATATTTTTGTTTACCTTTATCAGACCTCTCAGGCACCCACAACCAGCGTCTGATCGGGTAAGACTAATTAAAAATGTAATTATACCATGTAGGTTTGAATTTGTGAACATGAAATCAATAAATACCTTTGTGTGCTAATGACACTGTCATTAGATCAACTGCATCATTATTATTTATTGGGTAAAATAGGATGGAGCACCAACCCCATTCCAGGAAGAGGTCCAGTCTGCCCCGGGTCAGAACACCTTCTATAGGTAAACGATGTTGACAGTTGCATCGTGACACAGTTGTTTGGTGTGTATTTTTATTTGTACATTTGGTTGTTTGTATAAACTCCAATCACAGTGGGTAGCATTGCCAGGAAGCAGAACAATTATACTTTCATACATTTCCAAAGGACACCGACAACATCTGACATCTTAGTGAAGACGATACAAAAAACACCCACCAATATTTTTCAAAGATCAGATATTGTTTGTTGCATCCATTTCAAATGTTTACAAGGATTGTGCAGGAGTATGACAAAGTGCTGTTGTCAGTTTAGAACCCAATGTATTGAAAAAAAAACAGGAAGAGGATCGACATCCTTTTGTAAATATGACTGTCATGCATATACTATGTATTTGAAAGTAATTATTCAACTGTCTTCTCACTGCAGCAACTACACAAATGTGTATGCTCCGATCATTATCGACAGCCAGTCTGAGCCAGAAGAGGACAACGGAGCAAACTGCAGAGGAAAGGTATTAATTGTTACTTTTACCACTTCATTTTTTTTATTCTATACTGTAAATCTTATTACTAGCTTCATCATTTAATATTACAATACATCACTTTGTCTTTCCCAGCACAGAATACCTGACTGCGCCAGACGTTGTTGCAGAACTCTCTGCAAAAATTAAAAATACCTCTTGCAGCAGGTTTAATATGAACCGATCCAATGTATGGGATGGAGCAATCCGCGGCTTCAAACGGGCCTCATTCGACCCCTCTCATCAGATGCAGGTCAAGTTTACTGACGATGAGGGACAAACTGAGGATGGAGTGGACACTGGTGGTCCCGAGCGGGAGTTCCTGACCCTCCTAATGGAATGCCTGAGAATGAGAAGAATATTTGATGGTCCACAGGACAGGAAATTCCTCACGTTCGACAATGCAGGTAATGATGTTCGCAAATCTGTCTTATGTTCAATACTGTACTGTAAATATAGGAGCTGCTTATGGATTTTTCAGCTGGATTTACGTGACAATTACATTATCTTATACTGTATATCTTTATGATAACGTGGCAACGGTTGGTTAACGTGATAATAATTTGACAAAAAATATCAACAGCTGCAAAAGATGACGAATACTTTCATGCTGGGAGGATGATTGCAACTTCTATAGTTCATGGTGGTCCAGGCCCCCGCTTCCTGTCAGAGACGCTCTACCAGCACCTTACTGGAATGAAAAACACCAACATTGAAGCCATCATTGAAGACATTACTGATGACACTATGAGAGCTTCCCTGCTTGAGGTAGGCTGGCATATTAGGGCAAACATGTGTTGTTTTACTATCATAGCCCAACAGACAACATGAAGTTGTCTCCCTTATAACCTGTGAAGAATTTGTTTTTTTTATTGTCCGGCCTTCGATAGTTTGTTATTTGAATAATGCTGCCTTCAATTGCTTCTCCTACATTCGCCTTCCGAACTTCAGAGATCACAAATAAGATTGTTTGTGTGTATTCTAGTAACTTTCAGGTTCAAAATACAATGAAAACAAACTTGTAGTTTTAGCTTTTGATATTCCATAAATTATGGGGAAATGTTCAGCTTGTGTGTTGTTTAGATTAGAAACAAAATAATTCAACCCTATGTGTGTGTGATATTTTCATGCCTTTTCCAATTCAGGCCCGACATAAATAGAAGCCTAAAACCTTTGCATGGGGTGAATATATAATACACTTTTTTAGACGATGAAACAATAACTGCTGATATTAATTCAAACGTTTCTGGACGTTCAATAGAACGAAAATTAAAAACAGTTATTTTAGATGACACAGCTAACATGTAGGGTCGGACTATTTCGAGCCGTGCCTGAATGCACCTCTGCCCAGCGTTTGCTCGCGCCAGAAAGAAATGTAAACCGCCGCTGTGTCTCCGCCCCCTCAGAAAATTATAAATATAGGCAGCTCCTCGCCTCCTTTTCACTACAGCCTTCAACAACCGATTCTTCAGTGTCGAAAATAAGCAAGGAGAAAAATCCTACAAAAATGGTGAGTACTGACGAGCAAAACAATTATATAAATAATAAAACTACCGGTAATTACATTTTTTGCCGTTGAAATCCCGTTTATGTGCCTAAATTGAGATAGCTTTAGTCCAAACAGTTGGCGCAGTTTAAATCATAACGGTTGAAATTAGCCGTTAAAACGTAACTTTCATCGCTTTAAACTACAGTCAAAGATAAGGTATCGACATCTGGGGATTTTTCTCACTCCAATCTAATAGGAATAAAAGCATACAGTATAAAACGGTATGCGAAAAACTGTTTCCCCATCTTTGTGGGTTTGGAAGACATAAGGCTGGGCATTACTGTAACCCGGCGAGCTAGAAGACTGCATCAGATAACGACCTGTCCATGAACGTTACAGAAGGCAGGGCTTTGCAGCAGTGAGGAGAGATGTTGCTCGTTTTGGGAGGGGCAGACAGGAACACGTGACTCGGCACAAAGTCACTAGGGCTGCAGTCGAATAGTCCAAAAATCAGCTCCTAAGTTCTAACCCTATCGTATATTCCTTGACCTCTGAGTGAAACGTTAAGGGATAGTGGATAGGACAATACTTTAGAGAATCCGACTGCACTTTCCCTATCTGAGTGTTTATGATGCGCCAGCGGACGTTATTTTGTGCGTCTGCTGCTGTGGGGAAACGATGGAAACTACAGTTTTCTATACAACGGACTACATGGATGTTTAATAAGAACGAGGGACTACTGTAAACTCATCTAGAGACTCTGCACCGTGCTCTGATGCTGTTGCTTTATGAACGTGGACAACAGAGAAACATATTCTTCATGACCAAAGTTGGAATTTAAATAAAAAAGGAAAGTGAAACTTATGCTCGTTGGCCATATTGTAATGTACCCCTCCCTCCCAACCTTTTTAAATGTATCCCTGTGACTGTATATCTAATAGTGTAGATAGTGTTGGTAATTGGTTAATTTAATTGCGATAAATCACAATTTTAGAGTTGAGTCCAGTTGTGTTTTATTTGTCAAATTGACACATGGAAACTGTTTGTATTAACATACGTTGTAGTACTGGAGGTCAGTGATTGCACTGTATAAACTGACATGGAATTTCAAATTCGAAAATGTAATCTGCTCAAAAGACGGTCTCTTTAATAAAATAACCGTTTGTCTCTCCTCCACAGCGTGAGTGTATCTCTATGCATGTCGGCCAGGCCGGAGTCCAGATGGGCAATGCCTGCTGGGAGCTCTACTGCCTGGAGCACGGCATCCAGCCTGACGGTCAGATGCCGAGTGACAAGACCATCGGAGGAGGAGACGACTCCTTCAACACCTTCTTCAGCGAGACTGGAGCCGGCAAACACGTCCCCAGAGCCGTCTTTGTGGACCTGGAGCCCACTGTAATCGGTAAGGATACATATATTTGTATTTAAACGTGAAATCATATTTTTGAAGAAGACGGGTAGGACAGACGGATAAATAGATGCTTATTGAACCCAAATAGGGAAATTATTTTGTTGCCGCAGCAGTGTGTTCAGGCATTAAAATATATAAATAATAAAATAAAATCGATAAACAGCAAATATAATATCTACAGTAGAATAGACGTGTATCTAAAATATTCTGGATTATTCTGGTTCAATACCCATGACTGTACCCGTGTTGTTCCTCAGATGAAGTCCGTACAGGAACCTACCGCCAGCTCTTCCACCCCGAGCAGCTGATCACCGGTAAGGAGGACGCAGCCAACAACTACGCCCGCGGTCACTACACCGTCGGCAAGGAGATCATCGACCTGGTGCTTGACAGGACTCGCAAACTGGTGAACTCTTCATCTCATTACATGTTGCAAGTGAAGCCTTTAAAATAAAAACATATTTCGATTGATGGCAAAACATTTAAAACCATTATCCCTTATTTCCAGGCTGACCAGTGCACAGGGCTCCAGGGTTTCCTGATCTTCCACTCCTTTGGAGGAGGAACCGGCTCTGGCTTCACCTCCTTGCTGATGGAGCGTCTCTCTGTCGACTACGGCAAGAAGTCCAAGCTTGAGTTTGCGGTTTACCCCGCCCCCCAGGTGTCCACCGCTGTGGTGGAGCCCTACAACTCCATCCTGACCACCCACACCACCCTGGAGCACTCCGACTGTGCCTTCATGGTGGACAATGAGGCCATCTACGACATCTGCCGCAGGAACCTGGACATCGAGCGCCCTACCTACACCAACCTCAACAGGCTGATTGGACAGATCGTCTCCTCCATCACCGCCTCCCTGCGCTTCGATGGTGCCTTGAATGTGGATCTGACTGAGTTCCAGACCAACTTGGTGCCCTACCCTCGTATCCACTTCCCTCTGGCCACCTACGCCCCAGTTATCTCCGCAGAGAAGGCCTACCACGAGCAGCTGTCGGTGGCTGACATCACCAACGCCTGTTTCGAGCCGGCCAACCAGTTGGTGAAATGCGACCCCCGCCACGGCAAGTACATGGCCTGCTGCCTCCTGTACCGTGGTGATGTGGTGCCCAAAGATGTCAACTCTGCCATCGCCACCATCAAAACCAAGCGCACCATCCAGTTTGTGGACTGGTGTCCCACTGGCTTCAAGGTGGGTATCAACTACCAGCCCCCTACCGTGGTTCCTGGAGGAGACCTGGCCAAGGTGCAGAGGGCCGTGTGCATGCTGAGCAACACCACCGCCATCGCAGAGGCCTGGGCTCGCCTGGACCACAAGTTCGACCTGATGTACGCCAAGAGGGCCTTCGTCCACTGGTACGTTGGAGAGGGGATGGAGGAGGGAGAGTTCTCTGAGGCCAGAGAGGATATGGCCGCCCTGGAGAAGGATTATGAGGAGGTGGGCACCGACACCGTGGGGGACGAAGGAGAAGAAGGGGAGGAGTACTAAGCCACTGAACCATCTGTGGTGAAGACTCTGACCCTCCATTGTCCAACTTCAGCTCTTTTCAAAACAACACACACACACACACACACACACACACACACATTGATGGCAGGAGACAGTTATGTTTTTGCCAGGTTAAAAAAAATCTCCCCAGGGATCAGGGGCCTATGCTACGAAGCTGGTTCAACCTAACCTGGATATGTTTGAGTTAGCCGGTTGGCCTAATCCAAAACATACGCGCTCTCGCTAAACTGTACTACGACGCTGGTTATCAAGTGGATCGCTCAAGCCAGCCGTGTCCTATCTAGTTAGGTGCGCGTTCACATGAAAGGGGTGGTATCTGGAGCATTCGACCAATCACAAACATGGAGAAGCGCACTGACAGCGCAGCGTCATACTTCCTGAATGAAAAGTGAACTTTAATACTAGTCAAAAATGAAGAAGTTAAACTTTAAACATCCATGAATTAAACACTTGATCCACCAGGATCAAAGCCACATAGCTGCACCTGCAAGGTGAATACAGCTGGTAAAAGAACAAGTGTTTGAATGCGTACATTAACAGGTTTATGATATCACTGCCCCGTCTAAAACACGATCTGACTTTAATTACATTTGTCTCGAGTGTTTCGTCAACTTAATGTGTTGCTTAAAATAATACTTCTGCATACAGTATGTGACACTGTGAGTGTTGCACGGCCAGATACGGCTCAGCTGACTCAGATCAGGAGATATATGATGAATTATGAAGTGATATGCCGCGGACTGTACTTAATGTACTCTGATCCGGTTACTTATGTTGTGGCAGATATTTAATTAAGCTTTCTTAACGCTAATGTTATAATAGTCAGATTGCTCTGAAGATGGAGGTGATATTCTATTAATGTTCACGTTCACACAGTCGGTGATTTTTGCCGGCCGTCTTTCCTGCGACGGCAGCTTTTCTGTATTTCCTTTCTCCTGTAATATGACTTGATCGCTTTAAACTCCGCACACTGAGCTCTGATTGGTCAGCAGGCAGTGCTTTCACTGAGTTGATCTCTTAGCCTGCAACCTAACCTGGTCCCGACCAGGTTAGCTGCTTAGCATATATTACCATGGAGATCTAGCCTGCTAAAAAGAGAACCAGCTTCGGATGACCGGAAAGCCGGAGTTTGCTCTGAATTTAGCCGGCTAAGCGAAAATCCTGCTTCGCAGTATACCCCCCAGGTGTTGCATCTCAGGACTTTAAAAAAAAAAGTTCATTTTTATTATTTTATTTTGAGTCATTCCAAATGTTACGGCTTTGTAAACAATCCCAATAAAGTTCACTTGGGTTCCGACATGACCTCTGACTCTGTCTTCATTGAATGACTTTACATGAAGGTGAATGTAAATTCCAACTCTTATTGAAAAGGTAAAAGTACATTTAAAAAATATATAGACACTTAAAAGAAAATGCATCAGTATTGCGTGTGTATTAGTGCCGCAGTTAAAGGTCGAGTAGCTTTAGAGGATTTAAACTTGTTAAACACAAAGTCTTTAAAATAAAGTAAAGGCGTCAACATTACATTAAAAAAAAACCTCAAGTTACTAGTAAAAGTAAATATTTACATCGAAATCTACTGCAAGTACCAAAGGAAAGGTAAGCACAAGAGCCCCGTTCAGAAACCTATATATTAAATTACTGGATTATGATCTTTCACTGCTAGCGAGATGGAAATAATTGTAATTACTCTATATACTTCTTCTTTATTGAAACCAATACATGTCGGTTTATTTAATTTATACTTTGTTAACAAATCTAAATCTGAAAAGTACCCTTTAATATAGCGTTAAATTGAAATACTATAGTAAAATACTGGTGTGTTAGTACCCTGATTTTGAATTCACAGCAGTTCCACGGTTTAGTCAGCAGATGGCGACAAAGGTCCATTTCTATTTACATCCAGAAATGAAGTGTGACAAAAGGCAAAAGTGAAATTGTTTATTCAGGTACGTGATAAAACTTTTGGCCAGATCTCAATATGTTTTTCATTTGTGGCACTGGTCCTCTTCTGTAGGTGTGAATTTGCCTCCTTTGATGATACAATTAATTTAAATGTTATCGTATTATCAGGATTTTTAAACGGACAGCATGGCATGAATTTGGAACTAGTGCCAGAGATATAGAAAAGCACATTATACAATTAAAGGTGGGGTAGGTAAGAATGGAGAAACCAGCTCGAGTGCGCTAGAATTTGAAAGTACGAAGCCGAAAAAAATCTGCCCCTTCCTTCAGACTTCCTCAAAGAGCCCCTCCTCCAACACACACGAACGCGCACATGACCAATGAGGGCACGAGATCAGTTTGTGCCCAGATGGAAGGCTGACAGGCAGGTAGGCCATCCAGTTACTTTAGCCGGGCCGGCTCAGATGATTGGCCACGGCTTCCACAGATGAAATGTTGTAATGTATTTATTGTCAAAGCATTTCATATATCCATTGCTATCGGGATGTTAAGAACATTCCATGGAATATAACAAAAAGTGTTTCTGAAGTTTTACCCTACCTTTAAGTGAACATTTAAAAGTAATAAATCAGCCGTCAGTTTGAACAGAAGTAACTAGATCTAGCTGCCTTTAAAGAAAGCTTGTTTTAAATATTGGGGAAGTATCCTATTTGCACATGGCAGAGAATATGATGGATGGTGCTGCTCCACCCTCCAGGCATCATAACATCCTGTTTCTGTGTGTGACACCACAGCATAGATAAGACTTCATTTAAAAGTACATACAAAAAATGATTTACTGAATAAATAACTATTAATAGCAGATCAAATATAAATAAATAATAATAACTGTAAAAAAAAAAAAAGAACAAAATAAACAATCAAATAATCCAAGAAATAACAACAGTTTATTTAAAGATAACAAGAAGTTAACAAAAGGAATACTAATAATAATAATTCATGCATAAATTATAAAACACTTTACTACTATTTGTTACTTTAATAATACTTTAATGCACTTCTATTCTATTTGAGAACCATTCAATACAGGATCTGTACTTGAAACAGAGTATTTCTACTCTGCAGTATTGCTAAATCTGAGAACTTTTTCCACCTCTGATGAATTCATGTATTCAAGCAATAAGTCAGGGCGCACACACACACACACACACACACACACACACACACACACACACACACACACACACACACACACACACACACACACACACACACACACACACACACACACACACACACACACACGAGGATCAAGTGTGTTGTGAGTTGGGGAAATGTATTCCATCGCACCTCAGCCCCCCGCCTGTGATTCTGCTGAGACTGCTTCCCTTTGATAGTCTTTTATTGCCACGCCAGCAAAACACTCACTGGCAGGGAAGCTTGGCCTGTGTGTGTGTGTGTGTGTGTGTGTGTGTGTGTGTGTGTGTGTGTGTGTGTGTGTGTGTGTGTGTGTGTGTGTGTGTGTGTGTGTGTGTGTGTGTGTGTGTGTGTGTGTGTGTGTGTGTGTGTGTGTGTGTGTGTGTGTGTGTGTGTGTGTGTGTGTGTGTGTGTGTGTGTGGAGCAGCAGCAGCCATAGTTCATTTCCCCTGTGCTTGTGGAGGTTGTTTTGTGCAGGTGTGTGAGCTCTGCAGGTGTGTGTGAGGCGACACAGAGGAGGGGGGGGGCATTTGTTCTGAAAATAGGCCTCCTGTGTTCCTGCGTTTACAGCTTTTTCTTTATTCACATGTACATAACAAGATCTATCACAAGGTTAGGGCTTTTTATGTAGATAATATATTTTGTCTTGTACTGAATCACATATGTTCCTTTGTTTCTTGTCTTAATATGTATACTTGTTGATGTACAAATTGAGCAGAGGCCTGTACTACGAAGCTGGTTCAACCTGGATATGTTTGAGTTAGCCGGTTGGCCTAATCCAAAACATACGCGCTCTCGCTAAACTGTCCTACGACGCTGATTATCAAGTGGATCGCTCAAGCCAGCCGTGTCCTATCTAGTGAGGTGCGCGTTCACATGAAAGGGGTGGTATCTGGAGCATTCGACCAATCACAAACATGGAGAAGCGCACTGACAGCGCAGCGTCATACTTCCTGAATGAAAAGTGAACTTTAATACTAGTCAAAAATGAAGAAGTTAAACTTTAAACATCCATGACTTAAACACTTTATCCAGGATCAAAGCCACAGAGCTGCACCTGCAAGGTGAATACAGCTGGTAAAAGAAAAAGTGTTTGAATGCGTACATTAACAGGTTTATGATATCACTGCCCCGTCTAAAACACGATCTGACTTCAATTACATTTGTCTCGAGTGTTTCGTCAACTTATGTGTTGCTTAAAATAATACTTCTGCATACAGTATGTGTCACTGTGAGTGTTGCACGGCCAGATACGGCTCAGCTGACTCAGATAAGGAGATATATGATACATTATGATGTGATATGCCGCGGACTGTACTTAATGTACTCTGATCCGGTTACTTATGTTGTGGCAGATATTTAAGTAAGCTTTCTTAACGCTAATGTTATAATAGTCAGATTGCTCTGAAGATGGGAGGTGATATTCTATTAATGTTCACGTTCACACAGTCGGTGATTTTTGCCGGCCGTCTTTCCTGCGACGGCAGCTTTTCTGTATTTCCTTTCTCCTGTAATATGACTTGATCGCTTTAAACTCCGCACACTGAGCTCTGATTGGTCAGCAGGCGGTGCTTTCACTGAGTTGAGCTCTTAGCCTGCAACCTAACCTGGTCCCGACCAGGTTAGCTGCTTAGCATATATTACCAGATCTAGCCTGCTAAAAAGAGAACCAGCTTCGTAGGACCGGAAAGCCGGAGTTTTCCCTGAATTTAGCCGGCTAAGCGAAAATCCTGCTTCGCAGTATACCCCCCTGGGCTGAAGTCAAATAGTCCATTTAGCTTAGGAACCTTCCTAAAGGAGTGAAATGACCCGGAAGTCCCTCAGTGGCAGCCATGATAAGTGCCGTTCGAATTCTCTAGAATGATGAGAATGAAAGGAAAGGAGGTTTCAAACTTCCTTTATCACCTCCTTTAGCTTAGGAACCACTGGATCTCCCTTGACGAGAGGAGAGGAGAAAATGCTGCCCCACAATGCATTGCAGCCGCAGCATTTGCCGTCACTCAACAGTCGGCCGTTCACGGAAACAACCGATTATGAGAAATGATATCATGAAAGTTACGGTGCTTATTAAGCATTTTAAAACATATGTGGTAAGTTGCCAAAGTGCTTTGTTTTGAACATTCATCAGTATTATAATCAAAAAGAGAAATATGAACGTTAGTTTTTACTGAAATGATCAAATAATGTCAACATTTCACAGTCTTCACTGAGCTGTGTGGGGTTTGTTCAACTTTTAAAAGATGTTTGAATGGTGATATACACAGTGATAGATGTTAAGGACTAACGTTTATAATAAATACATTTGTATTGATTTTAAGATCTTTTCATAGTTCATACAATCTTTGGGATCATTAGTATTAATGTGGACTGGAGGGAGAGGGAGAGGGAGACGAGCAGAAGTTTCACTTTCCTTTTTTATTTCAATTCCAACTTTGGTCATGAAGAATATGTTTCTCTGTTGTCCACGTTCATAAAGCAAAGCAGCAGAGTCTCTAGATGACTTTACAGTAGTCCCTCCTTCTTATTAAACATCCATGTTGTAGTCCGCTGTATAGAAAACTGTGGTTTCCATAGTTTCCCCACAGCAGCAGACGCACACAATGACGTCCGCTGGCGCATCATAAACACGTCGGATAGTGAAAGTGCATTCGGATTCTCTAAAGTACCGCAGTCTCTTCTCCTAAGTCCTTTTGAATTCTCCTATCCACTATCCCTTAACCCCGTGACGTTTCACTCAGAGGTCAAGGAATAGACGATAGGGTTAGAATTTAGGAGCTGATTTTTAAACTATCCGACTGCAGCCCCTGCTTCCTTATTTGAATAATGCTGCCTTCAATTGCTTCTCCTACATTCGCCTTCCGAACTTCAGAGATCACAAATAAGATTGTTTGTGTGTATTCTAGTAACTTTCAGGTTCACAATACAATGAAAACAAACTTGTAGTTTTAGCTTTTGATATTCTATAAATTATGGGGAAATGTTCAGCTTGTGTGTTGTTTAGATTAGAAACAAAATAATTCAACTCTGTGTGTGTGATATTTTCATTCCTTTTCCAATTCAGGCCCGACATAAATAGAAGCCTAAAACCTTTGCATGGGGTGAATATATAATACACTTTTTTAGACGATGAAACAATAACTGCTGATATTAATTCAAACGTTTCTGGACGTTCAATAGAACGAAAATTAAAAACAGTTATTTTAGAAGACACAGCCAACATGTAGGGTCGGACTATTTCGATCTGTGCCTGAATGCACCTCTGCCCAGCGTTTGCTCGCGCCAGAAAGAAATTTAAACCGCCGCTGTGTCTCCGCCCCCTCAGAAAATTATAAATATAGGCAGCTCCTCGCCTCCTTTTCACTACAGCCTTCAACAACCGATTCTTCAGTGTCGAAAAGAAGCAAGGAGAAAGATCCTACAAAAATGGTGAGTACTGACGAACAAAACAATTATATAAATAATAAAACTACCGGTAATTACATTTTTTGCCGTTGAAATCCCGTTTATGTGCCTAAATTGAGATAGCTTTAGTCCAAACAGTTGGCGCAGTTTAAATCATAACGGTTGAAATTAGCCGGAACTTAAAACGGAACTTTCATCGCTTTAAACTACAGTCAAAGATACTGTATCGACATCTGGGGATTTTTCTCACTCCAATTTAATAGGAATAAAAGCATACAGTATAAAACGGTATGCGAAAAACTGTTTTCCCATCTTTGTGGGTTTGGAAGACATAAGGCTGGGCATTACTGTAACCCGGCGAGCTAGAAGACTGCATCAGATAACGACCTGTCCATGAACGTTATAGAAGGCAGGGCTTTGCAGCAGTGAGGAGAGATGTTAGGCTTGTTTGAGACACATTGCGGCTCGCCTCGAAAGTAGACGAGAGTAGCCGATCGCAGCCGGGGGAGGTGTCAAAATGCTCGTCTTAAGTCGGACAGCTCGGACTCGGAGTCGGCTTGACTGGCTGGGTTTTGTAATGGCGTTTTTCGTTGCAGATGAAGTGGATGCAATAGAAATCCCACATGTATTGTATGGAGAATGACATGATCATTCTAAAGGGACTGTGATTGAGAGAAAATTAAATATTTGTTTACAATAAACATGAATATGTCATTTGTTTGATTTGCATTAAAAGACAATACCATTTTTCATTTAAATGATAGATTACCTTGTGCATTTGTTGCAGCTCTTGCTTGCTGCATAAGTGCAGCTGCTAAACTGTTATCTGAAAAATAATTTACATCATTTAAAATCATATCCAGATTGTTGGAATGCAATTTAGTTGTTTACTCACCATTTTGTAGTCTTTGGGAAATGTCTTGTGAGACTCTTACAGTGATGTCTCCCTGTCCATCACGCAGTGTAAGCACCACAAATTCCATTTTACCCACTGTAGACAAAGGTGATCTCCATTGCTTTATATAGGTTTGTTAATTCAGTCATGATGAGGAACCACACCAGTGACTGGGTTCCATAATTATAAATGCTCCTCCCTCTTAATGTTTGCAAAACTGATAGGTGGACAGGCTACAAATGATCAGTCCCTTCAGATCCGCACACATGAAGCTTCATGAGCATGCATTGAACAGACCTGCTGCTGTGTTAATTCTTTAGCTGCCACTTTAAGCTTTATGATGTGTACAACATGGATGTAATTTGATTTAATCTTGCCATTTTAAATGATGTATTCAATAAATAAGGTTAAACCAAATCATTACAATAGATTTTATTTTAATGATTTGGTTTAACTTATAGAGAAACTTTATTGTTATTGCACATATTACAGGTACTGAGACAACGAAATGCAGTTTAGCTTCTAACCAGGTGCAACAAGCAGTGAAGTGGAAAGTAATGTACACAATCTACAGAATAACATAGAGAATGAATTGAATGATGAATAAACAGTGGGGTATGAATACACTAGATATCAGCCTGTGAGCAGTATGAACAGTGTGTATGAATATGCTAAGATATATAAAGTATGAAAACGGTAAGCAGTATAGTATAAAATATATAGATATTCATTTCGTGATGATAAACATTGTGGAACAATGATGAAAAATGGGAATGGATGTGGCGACGTAAAACTGACACAAAACAACAACAAACTTTTGCCAGCCAATTGGAGAGTTTCATCAGCAGCACGTGGTAAAAACCACCAATGAGCGCTCAGCTCGAGATACCAGCGAGCCGTTTCCCATCAAGCATTTCGCTTCCGCAGCTCGTGGAGAGCAACTGCGCCGCCTCGCCTCGCTCTCAAGGCTGCGGGCGTCTTTGTCTCGCGAGATTTCAAAGTCTCATGTGGGCGAGCCTCCAGAGCAAGTCGGACAAAATGACTAACCATCATGCAACACACTAGCAAGACGTTGATCGCAACTGCGCAGGTCTTGCTTGTCTCAAACAAGCCTGTTGCTCGTTTTGGGAGGGGCAGACAGGAACACGTGACTCGGCACAAAGTCACTAGGGCTGCAGTCGGATAGTTTAAAAATCAGCTCCTAAGTTCTAACCCTATCGTATATTCCTTGACCTCTGAGTGAAACGTTAAGGGATAGTGGATAGGACAATACTTTAGAGAATCCGACTGCACTTTCCCTATCTGAGTGTTTATGATGCGCCAGCGGACGTTATTTTGTGCGTCTGCTGCTGTGGGGAAACGATGGAAACTACAGTTTTCTATACAACGGACTACATGGATGTTTAATAAGAACGAGGGACTACTGTAAACTCATCTAGAGACTCTGCACCGTGCTCTGATGCTGTTGCTTTATGAACGTGGACAACAGAGAAACATATTCTTCATGACCAAAGTTGGAATTTAAATAAAAAAGGAAAGTGAAACTTATGCTCGTTGGCCATATTGTAATGTACCCCTCCCTCCCAACCTTTTTAAATGTATCCCTGTGACTGTATATCTAATAGTGTAGATAGTGTTGGTAATTGGTTAATTTAATTGCGATAAATCACAATTTTAGAGTTGAGTCCAGTTGTGTTTTATTTGTCAAATTGACACATGGAAACTGTTTGTATTAACATACGTTGTAGTACTGGAGGTCAGTGATTGCACTGTATAAACTGACATGGAATTTCAAATTCGAAAATGTAATCTGCTCAAAAGACGGTCTCTTTAATAAAATAACCGTTTGTCTCTCCTCCACAGCGTGAGTGTATCTCTATGCATGTCGGCCAGGCCGGAGTCCAGATGGGCAATGCCTGCTGGGAGCTCTACTGCCTGGAGCACGGCATCCAGCCTGACGGTCAGATGCCGAGTGACAAGACCATCGGAGGAGGAGACGACTCCTTCAACACCTTCTTCAGCGAGACTGGAGCCGGCAAACACGTCCCCAGAGCCGTCTTTGTGGACCTGGAGCCCACTGTAATCGGTAAGGATACACATATTTGTATTTAAACGTGAAATCATATTTTTGAAGAAGACGGGTAGGACAGACGGATAAATAGATGCTTATTGAACCCAAATAGGGAAATTATTTTGTTGCCGCAGCAGTGTGTTCAGGCATTAAAATATATAAATAATAAAATAAAATCGATAAACAGCAAATATAATATCTACAGTAGAATAGACGTGTATCTAAAATATTCCGGATTATTCTGGTTCAATACCCATGACTGTACCCGTGTTGTTCCTCAGATGAAGTCCGTACAGGAACCTACCGCCAGCTCTTCCACCCCGAGCAGCTGATCACCGGTAAGGAGGACGCAGCCAACAACTACGCCCGCGGTCACTACACCGTCGGCAAGGAGATCATCGACCTGGTGCTTGACAGGACTCGCAAACTGGTGAACTCTTCATCTCATTACATGTTGCAAGTGAAGCCTTTAAAATAAAAACATATTTCGATTGATGGCAAAACATTTAAAACCATTATCCCTTATTTCCAGGCTGACCAGTGCACAGGGCTCCAGGGTTTCCTGATCTTCCACTCCTTTGGAGGAGGAACCGGCTCTGGCTTCACCTCCTTGCTGATGGAGCGTCTCTCTGTCGACTACGGCAAGAAGTCCAAGCTTGAGTTTGCGGTTTACCCCGCCCCCCAGGTGTCCACCGCTGTGGTGGAGCCCTACAACTCCATCCTGACCACCCACACCACCCTGGAGCACTCCGACTGTGCCTTCATGGTGGACAATGAGGCCATCTACGACATCTGCCGCAGGAACCTGGACATCGAGCGCCCTACCTACACCAACCTCAACAGGCTGATTGGACAGATCGTCTCCTCCATCACCGCCTCCCTGCGCTTCGATGGTGCCTTGAATGTGGATCTGACTGAGTTCCAGACCAACTTGGTGCCCTACCCTCGTATCCACTTCCCTCTGGCCACCTACGCCCCAGTTATCTCCGCAGAGAAGGCCTACCACGAGCAGCTGTCGGTGGCTGACATCACCAACGCCTGTTTCGAGCCGGCCAACCAGTTGGTGAAATGCGACCCCCGCCACGGCAAGTACATGGCCTGCTGCCTCCTGTACCGTGGTGATGTGGTGCCCAAAGATGTCAACTCTGCCATCGCCACCATCAAAACCAAGCGCACCATCCAGTTTGTGGACTGGTGTCCCACTGGCTTCAAGGTGGGTATCAACTACCAGCCCCCTACCGTGGTTCCTGGAGGAGACCTGGCCAAGGTGCAGAGGGCCGTGTGCATGCTGAGCAACACCACCGCCATCGCAGAGGCCTGGGCTCGCCTGGACCACAAGTTCGACCTGATGTACGCCAAGAGGGCCTTCGTCCACTGGTACGTTGGAGAGGGGATGGAGGAGGGAGAGTTCTCTGAGGCCAGAGAGGATATGGCCGCCCTGGAGAAGGATTATGAGGAGGTGGGCACCGACACCGTGGGGGACGAAGGAGAAGAAGGGGAGGAGTACTAAGCCACTGAACCATCTGTGGTGAAGACTCTGACCCTCCATTGTCCAACTTCAGCTCTTTTCAAAACAACAACACACACACACACACACACACATTGATGGCAGGAGACAGTTATGTTTTTGCCAGGTTAAAAAAAATCTCCCCAGGGATCAGGTGTTGCATCTCAGGACTTTAAAAAAAAAAGTTCATTTTTATTATTTTATTTTGAGTCATTCCAAATGTTACGGCTTTGTAAACAATCCCAATAAAGTTCACTTGGGTTCCGACATGACCTCTGACTCTGTCTTCATTGAATGACTTTACATGAAGGTGAATGTAAATTCCAACTCTTATTGAAAAGGTAAAAGTACATTAAAAAATATATAGACACTTAAAAGAAAATGCATCAGTATTGCGTGTGTATTAGTGCCGCAGTTAAAGGTCGAGTAGCTTTAGAGGATTTAAACTTGTTAAACACAAAGTCTTTAAAATACAGTAAAGGCGTCAACATTACATTAAAAAAAACCCTCAAGTTACTAGTAAAAGTAAATATTTACATCGAAATCTACTGCAAGTACCAAAGGAAAGGTAAGCACAAGAGCCCCGTTCAGAAACCTATATATTAAATTACTGGATTATGATCTTTCACTGCTAGCGAGGTGGAAATAATTGTAATTACTCTATATACTTCTTCTTTATTGAAACCAATACATGTCGGTTTATTTGATTTATACTTTGTTAAAAAATCTAAATCTGAAAAGTAACCTTTAATATAGCGTTAAATTGAAATACTATAGTAAAATACTGGTGTGTTAGTACCCTGATTTTGAATTCACAGCAGTTCCACGGTTTACTCAGCAGATGGCGACAAAGGTCCATTTCTATTTACATCCAGAAATGAAGTGTGACAAAAGGCAAAAGTGAAATTGTTTATTCAGGTACGTGCAGTGGCGTTTCTATATGTACAAAAGTGGTGGGGCACAAAAAACTCAGATGTCTATATATAAGCTTCTGCAGAGAGGTTCATGGCTGGTGAGGCACTGGCACTGACTCTTCAGGTTTACAAATATATTAAATCAAAATATAATATTATTTTCAAAAGCTTTTTTTGTCTGATGCTTCAATTACTTTTAAACAGACAGTTCAACCGAAGGATACCCAACAAAATGTAATTTTATCATTTAAATATTGAATTGTTCTCTCTTAGTAAGATCCCATTTTCAATAAAATTGCAGTCTTACCTTGACTTGAAGATGAAGTCCATTTGCCTATCCTTCTGGACACAAATCTCTATCACTTTTTTGTAAAAGTCCTCCTTATCTTCTTGTAGTTTCAAAAGTGTATCATAAATCTAATCTAATCAATATATTTTTTATTCGAAAATGATAAAAGTAGGGTAGACATGTGGATATTATCCGGCTGAACAAAACGTACATTTATCTAACAGCTACGTTTCCCACAGATCTTATTTTGAGCTATTTTCTAAAATTCTATGGAGAAATCTCGTTGCTTTTTTGTGGAGGGAAGCCATGCGCAGCTTACTTCCTGGTTTTAGGACGCCTCACTGCAGCTCTCTCTCCTCCTCTTCACACACCACACTTTTCGCGGCACACGTACTTACAGCCAATCAGCTCTGAATTATGTGAGATGACATATGGTGGGGACGGCAGCACTTTGCCCCTATGGTCATTATTTTTTGCCACACACATTAAATAGGAAAATACTCTGAGCATGCGCAGTGTAGTTTTTGCAGTCATCGTTCACTTAGACAGTCAGAGGGAGGGGCAGGATCAGGTTTTGTCCCACATGGCTCTAAACAGCTCAATAGGCACACACTGTAGACACTAATTAGAAGAACATATACTAAAACGGCAATGTACAGACGAATCAGATGATTAAACACCTGCCCCTAATGACCAGTCGCCACTGGGTACATGATAAAACTTTTGGCCAGATCTCAATATGTTTTTCATTTGTGGCACTGGTCCTCTTCTGTAGGTGTGAATTTGCCTCCTTTGATGATACAATTAATTTAAATGTTATCGTATTATCAGGCTTTTTAAACGGACAGCATGGCATGAATTTGGAACTAGTGCCAGAGATATAGAAAAATAATTAAAATCCTTTATACATCCCACAGTGAGGAAATGTAGACAAGTGCAGATAAAGACACAATAAAAGTAGCACATTATACAATTAAAGGTGGGGTAGGTAAGAATGGAGAAACCAGCTCGAGTGCGCTAGAATTTGAAAGTACGCAGCCGAAAAAAATCTGCCCCTTCCTTCAGACTTCCTCAAAGAGCCCCTCCTCCAACACACACGAACGCGCACATGACCAATGAGGGCACGAGATCAGTTTGTGCCCAGATGGGAGGCTGACAGGCAGGTAGGCCATCCAGTTACTTTAGCCGGGCCGGCTCAGATGATTGGCCACGGCTTCCACAGATAAAATGTTGTAATGTATTTATTGTCAAAGCATTTCATATATCCATTGCTATCGGGATGTTAAGAACATTCCATGGAATATAACAAAAAGTGTTTCTGAAGTTTTACCCTACCTTTAAGTGAACATTTAAAAGTAATAAATCAGCCGTCAGTTTGAACAGAAGTAACTAGATCTAGCTGCCTTTAAAGAAAGCTTGTTTTAAATATTGGGGAAGTATCCTATTTGCACATGGCAGAGAATATGATCACAAAAAGTGATTTACTGAATAAATAACTATTAATAGCAGATCAAATATAAATAAATAATAATAACTGTAAAAAAAAAAAAAGATCAACAAAATAAACAATCAAATAATCCAAGAAATAACAACAGTTAACTTAAAGATAACAAGAAGTTAACAAAAGGAATACTAATAATAATTCATGCATAAATTATAAAACACTTTACTACTATTTGTTACTTTAATAATACTTTAATGCACTTCTATTCTATTTGAGAACCATTCAATACAGGATCTGTACTTGAAACAGAGTATTTCTACTCTGCAGTATTGCTAAATCTGAGAACTTTTTCCACCTCTGATGAATTAATGTATTCAAGCAATAAGTCAGGGCACACACACACGCACGCACGCACGCACGCACGCACACACACACACACACACACACACACACACACACACACACACACACACACACACACACACACACACACACACACACACACACACACACACACACACACACACACACACACACACACACACACACACACGAGGATCAAGTGTGTTGTGAGTTGGGGAAATGTATTCCATCGCACCTCAGCCCCCCGCCTGTGATTCTGCTGAGACTGCTTCCCTTTGATAGTCTTTTATTGCCACGCCAGCAAAACACTCACTGGCAGGGAAGCTTGGCCTCTGTGTGTGTGTGTGTGTGTGTGTGTGTGCGTGCGTGCGTGCGTGCGTGCGTGCGTGTGTGTGTGTGTGTGTGTGTGTGTGTGTGTGTGTGTGTGGAGCAGCCATAGTTCATTTCCCCTGTGCTTGTGGAGGTTGTTTTGTGCAGGTGTGTGAGCTCTGCAGGTGTGTGTGAGGCGACACAGAGGAGGGGGGGGGCATTTGTTCTGAAAAGTAGGCCTCCTGTGTTCCTGCGTTTACAGCTTTTTCTTTATTCACATGTACATAACAAGATCTATCACAAGGTTAGGGCTTTTTATGTAGATAATATATTTTGTCTTGTATTGAATCACATATGTTCCTTTGTTTCTTGTCTTAATATGTATACTTGTTGATGTACAAATTGAGCAGAGGCCTGTACTACGAAGCTGGTTCAACCTGGATATGTTTGAGTTAGCCGGTTGGCCTAATCCAAAACATACGCGCTCTCGCTAAACTGTCCTACGACGCGGGTTATCAAGTGGATCGCTCAAACCAGCCGTGTCCTATCTCGTGAGGTGCGCGTTCACATGAAAGGGGTGGTATCTGGATCATTCGACCAATCACAAACATGGAGAAGCATACTGACAACGCAGCGTCATACTTCCTGAATGAGAAGTCAACTATAATATTAGACATATGAAGAAGTTAAACTTTAACCATCCATGACTTAAACACTTGATCCAGGATCAAAGCCACAGAGCTGCACCTGCAAGGTGAATACAGCTGGTAACAGGAAAAAGTGTTTGAATGTGTACATTAACAGGTTTATGATATCACTGCCCGTCTAAGACACGAGTCGAGTGGATCTGACTTTAATTACATTTGACTCGAGTGTTTCGTCAACTTAATGTGTTGCTTAAAATAATACTTCTGCTGCATACAGTATGTGACACTGTGAGTGTTGCACAGCCAGATACGGCTCAAGAAGCTGACTCAGATAAGGAGATATATGATATGATGTGATATGCCGCGGACTGTAGGCCTAATGCAGGGATGGGCAAATGGCGGCCCCCACCTCCTCTTTTTGCGGCCCTCAGATTAATTTATAAACAACGTAATTAATAAATTAAAACATTTAAATATTTTATTTTTACTTGTAGTACTGATACCGTCCACTAGACTCCTAGTTACGTCGCGAGCTGCGTAGATGATTTCAAATACTGCGAAATAATCTGTGACACATTTGTGTGTATTGTGTTTGTTTCCCGGGGAAACCCTCACAAGAAACACCAGCTGTTGTTATGCCTGCTGTGACGTTAAGTTGCCTCTTGTAATTATGCCTTTTCAAGCTTAAAAGTTGTTTTTATCATCTGAATTTGGCGAAATTGTTCAATACAAACATGCCACTTGTAAAAATGAAATAACATTTCTGTGAACTGATATTTGTTTAGTGAGCTTATTAGAGGATGTTCCCATTTTTTGGGGATGTTCCCTTTGATTGTAAAATGTCAATGAAGATGTCGGATTTAGTATATTTGTTAATCATTAAGGCCCTGACACACCAAGCAGTCACCAGAGGACTAGCCGACGCTGAAGTCGGCTGTTGCCTGGCCGTGTTCTCCTGCGTTTTGGCCATGTGTCGCACGGGAACACACCGCACCGACTTCAGTGCGTGAGTGGCAATAACTCTCCTTACCAGCAGGCGGCGGTAGTGTGTATTCGTCATTCAAAAGAGGCAACAACCGGAAGACAGAGAAGAAGAAGAGTATCTTTTCTCCGTAATATCATACAGAGCTGGCCTCTCCTGGATCAAGGTGATGAGCAGGTCTTCGTTTGCATCATTCCAGATCGCCATGATGAGATGAAAATGAATAGCAGTCTGTGTGTGCTGTCACTACCCGATCCGTCACCCTGCCCGATCGGTTCTGCGCATGTGCGAGAGGGTCCGCCATGTTGGACAACTCCGGACGGCAACACCAGATGGACACTTGACACAGTGGCTTTTAGCAAAGCTCAAAAAGAAAACTCAAGAGAGATGAGTTATTGTTATTACAACGTGACTTCACTATTATTTAACAACTCTGAGACAGCCATATGCCATACATTTTTGCATACATTCACAGTAAATATGTATTCAGTATGATAGCTGTCTAACAGAAGTTAAATCTATTTCTCACTTATTCTGACAATGTACTTAACCCCAAATAAAAGAACCCAATAAAAAGAGTTGTTAAATAATAGTGAAGTCACGTTGTAATAACAATAACTCATCTCTCTCGGTTTTTCTTTTTGAGCTTTGCTAAAAGCCACTGTGTCAAGTGTCCATCTTGGGTTGCCGTCCGGACTTCCGGACCATCTCGCACATGCGCAGAACCGATCGGGTAGGGTGACGGATCGGGTAGTGACATGTGTCTTCTTAAATCGTTTGTTTACGTCCCTCACTTCCGCTTCGCTTCTCATGCACTGATTTGCTAGCTGAACAGCCAATCAGAGTGATTATTTGGTCCGACTGCCAGACGCAGATGCATGGCCGATTCAACATGTTGAATCGGCCATGCATCGGGTCTGGCAGTCCAAATAAGGCGTGTCACGGTCGACGGTGCGGGACACACCAACCTGACTACGGCGCCGCGAATGCCCGACAGCCTCTGACGGCCTCTGACTCCCAAAATCGGGTTGGTGTGTCAGGGCCTTTACATCCAACACATGGAATTTGTGTGTGTGTGTGTTCCAAGTGAATCTGCGGCCCCCTGGTGGCCAGTACATCAATGATGTGGCCCCCACCACCATCAAAGTTGCCCATCCCTGGCCTAATGTTACTCTGATCCGGACCGGTTAGGCCTACTTATGTTGTGGCAGATATTTAATTAAGCTTTCTTAACGCTAATGTTATAATAGTCAGATTGCTCTGAAGATGGGAGGTGATATTTTATTAATGTTCACGTTCACACAGTCGGTGATTTTTGCCGGCCGTCTTTCCTGCAACGGCAGTTTTTCTGTATTTCCTCTATCCTGTAATATGACTTGATCGCTTTAAACTCCGCACACTGAGCTCTGATTGGTCAGCAGGAAGTGCTTTCACTGAGTTGATCTCTTAGCCTGCAACCTAACCTGCTCCGGGGCAGGCTAGCCGCTCAGCATAAGTTACCATGGAGATCTAGCCTGCTAAAAAAAGAACCAGCGTCGTAGGACCGGAAACCCCAAGTTTTCCCTGAAGTTAGCCGGCTAAGCAAAAATCCTGCTTCGTAGTACAGGCCTCTGCTGTGATGCTACACGTAAACGTAAAGCGTTGTGTCCTATCCTATTTTATTGCGTCGTTTCGTGTTTCATTTTATCGTATCTGATCGATTGCACCGTACCATACCGTACCTATCGTACAGTATCGTACCATATCATATCGCATCGTAACGTATCGTATCGTAATGTATCATACCATTTCGTATTCGTATTGTTTTCGTTTATTGTCTCGTATATTGTATTGTAAATTCGTACTGTATCAGATTGTACCGTATCGTTTTCGTACCATATTGTATCGTATTGCAAGGCATGCTTTTTTTAGTCTCCTAGGAGAAATTCAGCCTTCCCTCTGCTGTTGTATAGTTAAAGTTCAAAGAAATTCATGCACAAACAGGACGTGCTTTGCTTCTTTTTGCATTATCTAATGTATTTTAATCTGAAGTATATCGTATGCTGCATCCGCGGAGGAGCTTTAGACTCAACATTTTCCTATGACTATTGTGCATATGACAAATAAATTCTTTGTGGATCCTTTTGAATGCAGCTGTGCAGCTCATCCATCTGTTCTGTCACTGATCCCCCCACCCCCCCTCCAGCATGCAGTACCCGCCTCCTCCATCATGCAGTACCCGCCTTCTCCAGCAGATGGCGCCTGTAATCTGGGTGAAAGGCGAAGAGAATCCACTGCTGACAGAAGGAGGCCAGAGCAGAATAATTGATCATGTTCAAATACAGCAGCTCCTGTTCCTGTGAGATCTCACACACATTTGTATTCCACCCCCCCAAACACACACACACACACACACACACACACACACACACACACACACACACACACACACACACACACACACACACACACACACACACACCCACACACACACACACACACACACACACACACACACACACACACACACACACACACACACACACACACACACACACACACACACACACACACACACACACACACACACACACACACACACACACTCCCCCTGTCTCAGTGGAGTTTGATTGACTGACAGCAGATGTGTTGATTGTGTCAGTGACTGACAGGAGGCTCTGAAAAGTCCTCTGACGTCTAATGTTTTTTTAAATATGATTTTATTATGTTATTTTATTGCAAATTCTTAAATGTTATGTTCATTTAAATATTTTTAATATAATTTTTTTTCTGACATCTTAATCTAACTTGTTATGTCTTCTAGAAATGTCTTTATTTGACTGACAACATGATGACTACTTTAGTTATATTGTGCTTAAAATACGTATTACCTTTCAGACGTTACCTTAATGGAGTATTTTCAGACCTTTTTGTCAGCCCACCACTCTGTGCACAAGATGGTCAGTGTTCCCAAAATCATGATTAGGAAATATATGTTTTGTAGTAACAGAAGACTTGATAGAAGATATAAAATATGAAAGAGGAAGGAATTTTCTATTTTCTTCTTGAGGTTTCTGGTCCCTGACACATCGCTGCTGTATTCCCCTCAGCAGGATGATGTTCTGATGCCTCAGTGTTTCCTTCAGCTGTGGTGAAGGTGGTGTTTCTCGAGAAAAACCCCAAGATTTCTCAGAGCTGTGACCGCACATTTGGAGGAACACGAACAGGCACCAAAAATACTTATTTGCTCAAACTGCACCGTGCATAGACAGTTGAAAACCTCCCTCCCCCCTCCTCTCCACCCTCCATACCCAAGCCACCCGTCATCCATCCCCCAAAGCTTGGTTTGAAGCGCTGGCAGATGGGAAGCACTTTGCATTGACTTCCATGCGTGTCCTTGTTTTGGTACCATTTTCCCAAAATAAGGTTATTTATTTTGATTGGATTCAAACTGCAGCTTTCTGGCTCTGGGTTTGTTTGACAGGGTGAGAAGACGTCACTTGACTCAAATAGAGAAGATTCTGTGAATTCTAACAGTTTTGGACTTGGTTATTATATGTACAAGAAGTTATTGTTCCAGATTGCGTGTGCTGGTTCAGTCCTGGTATAGCTATAATTTGTGGGAGGTACATAAGATTATAATACATATAGACACTACAACATGCAATAATCCAAACTAGGGTGGTATATTAAAAAGAGTCTGGCGCCACGATACATATCAAGGATTCATGGTAAGAATTCATTATATCGCAATATGTTGCCAAACTGTAAGCAAGGCAATTTGATCAATCTAACTAAAGGTCAACTGTAAAAAGGAAAACACCACCATAAAATCAGAGAAATTAAAAGACTTCTTTATGCAATAAGAACAATGGTATGTGTTCTTATTTCCCTGTTACATCTACTCTTAAGAGGGTACTTCCAGGGACAAGATACATGTCTTTGCAGTTTAATAAAGTATTGACATCCATGCATGTAAACTATACATTGGAAATCAATACGGTGTGTTTAAGAATCAAGAGATTCAACATCAAAACATTACAACGTGAGAGTGGTTCAGGGACGATTCCTTAAACCCGGATATGAGTTAGCATTTGGTCCCTTTTAGGTTCCTTGTCTTAAAGTCAATGTTTTTTGGAACGTGTTTATGATCGTATTCCAGAAATAAGGTCTAGTTAGTGTTTCAGTTTTGATAAGAGTAAGTCAGTAAATACTCCACTGGTGAATGTCTGAAGCTTATGTGTCTTTAAAACTGTGGTTGCTAACAAGTGACTAAATGAGACGACTAAATGTCATCACGCTGAACATTAGCCGCTTTAAGCTTAGCGGTGGTGACTTGAAGTCATGTGACCCTGATGTCGTCCCTTTATAGCCTAGCTTTTTACCTATTGCATTTACGCTTCAAATGTAATGACAGTGGGGTTAATATGTGGAGATGATCCTGCAGATCAAAACGTGTAAGCATCATAAACATGTATTTTTGTATGCAATATTCCAAATTCAATGGAAAATCCCATTGCTAGGTTGTCACGGCAGCCCTTGCAATGCTAATTTCCTGGTCGGCCTACAAAAAAAACATCATCAATTCACCGATTCATAGGCTTGTATAAATATCTCCGTGCACACCCACTAAAAACAGTTCATTCCATTGAAGCCACCAGTGAAACCAAAAATGAGTCAACGACCAAACCATGAAATGAATTCTCTTCACGGTGACAAATAATAATCATGTGACCATTTTAAGATTTTCTTTGTGCATTCATGTCATCTGACCACTTTAACACATTCAGTCTTGAGAGTGGTGTGCATGTGGTCGTCCTCCAGCAAACACCCCCCCCCCCCTGGTGATCCACCAATAAACCCTGCAAGCCACTGTCTGATGATTGGCAGGTACCCCATGAGAGCTGAATGTATGAATGTGTGTGTGTGTGTGTGTGTGTGTGTGTGTGTGTGTGTGTGTGTGTGTGTGTGCTTGAAGTGGGGGGTTGGTGAGTGTGTGGTGATGTCAGTTATCTCAGACTCATGTTTATTGCATATATATTTCTCTCTGTATGTTTGTTTCATGCAATCAGAAAACATGACACTGCCAAAGGGAGAGGTCACGATCAAGATTCAACGGTATTATTGTCATATGTACAGAAGCCATACTGTACAATACTGTAAAGTGCAATAAAACACTGTTTACTGTAGTAATAAATAAATTGTGAGTGGCAAGGCTGTAGGTCATGCAGTGGTTTTATGTTCCTGCAGCTTTAATAACTTAGACTTCTTCTTCTGTGGTGCCTGAGACAAGATATGATGAATGATTTAGCACTTACAGGCGCACCGGTGTGTGAGAGGTCACGTCAAATATCTTAATGCCTGCCGTTCATTTGAGGAATATTGTATAAAATATGTTTAACATGGTCGTACATTCAGGCTTTATTAGCAGCCAAAGTGAGAGGTTTATTTGTATTTGAAGGGTGGGTGCTTATGCAGGGGGACATCTTTCTGTTTATTTATTTATGTATTTCTTTTCCAGAGTGGACAACCCCCCCAAACGCTGAATTAATCGATGCCGTAGCCCCGTCCCCTGTGGGTTAATGCAGCCACACGCCTCAGAAAGTCTAAAATCATTTACCTGATCCTTCAGCTGATAGACAGAATTAACCCAACGATGATGTTTGGACAGGTTTGATGTGGACTGATAAGAGGGAAAAACAACACGAGGAAAAGATAGAAAACTAAAACATGAGTCAGGGATAACAAATGTTCTCGCTCTGTAATCGTTGGTCTGCAGAATAAAAACAGTGTTAGTCGTCGTCTGAAAAATTTACTGTGGTTTGTATTGACTCAGCAGTGCTTCAGGCGACATATCATGTGTTTCTTTTCCATCCACATATTGGAGCTTTAATTTGGAACAACATCAAAGAAACCCAGTTGGTGTATATCGGCTATAAAAATACATAATCTACCAAATGTCCCATCTGCTCCAGCACTAACGCATCACTGGGATAAGCCTAACAGAGAAATAATCACAGTGATGATGGAAAATTGGACGTAAAACACCAATTGTTCTTCTGTAGCTGGAGAGTGCAGTAATGTTATTTTTATTGTATATATATATAATAATAATTTAGGAAGGTTACATTGTCATAAAAGACAATAGCCAGAGAAGATTACTAGTGCCTTACAATTATTAATTACCTGTAAAACATGTAATCAGTAACCTAATCGATGTATCACATTCACAATATAAACGTATACTGTTAATTCTGCATCTGTTGATATATTGTGGTTTCCTTAGTAATCCACATTTGATGTATTCTGATTACCTATTTTTTATGAAACTGTAGCTAAAGTACTAGATTACCTTCCTAATTACGTAATCCAGTTACTGGTATTCCATTACTTCCTAAATCTGGAAATACTTAAGAAAATATCTTTAAATTAAAGCAACCATAAATTGCTGAGAAAAAAGACCGAATTATGATTTTTTCCTCTGAATTCTTAGATATTTTTTTATATTTTTGGTCACATCCCAACAGTTTTTTTCTCATGTGGCTCTAATCCTCTTCCGTAGAATCATGACTAAGCTGTTTAATAAAAATGTATGCATGCAGCAGCCACCTAGAAGTGGAGATAACACCCGCGAGCACCACAAGAAAAACAGACATGAGGAGATGAAGGCTGTCTCCTGCACGCGGGGTGAAACGACTCCAGCAACAATAGGGCCCTAATAATCTCAAGGCTTTGTCTGAATTCCCAGTCCGACAGATTTTGGAGAACAAAGGCTGGCTTGGTCCCCTCGGAGCCCGGGCCGGGACATCAGCTCTGATCTCCGCCGGGTGACTCCCCCCCTCCTCTGGTATCGTTAGACGCGACAGGTCGCTGCTGCATTCCCTTTCCCCCTTTAAATCAATCAATCCATTTTTTATTAACGCAAAATAGCCAAAAAATAAAGATACAATTATAATGTAATAGTACAAATAGCCTAAAAAAAAGGTTTCTGCTTCTTTTCGCTAGGTGGAACGTTTGTTTTTCCTACCGAAAACAAGGAAGTGTAACCACCGAAAGCGACCGGAACACCGAGAACCACACACCGGGCTCTTCTCTCCGCTCATGCCGTCTAAAGCTGCTGTTTCTCGGCGTCTCTTCTGCTCTCTCTCCTCTCCCTGTCCGGTTCTGCTGCCTCTGTCGTATCGCTTCCTCTCCACCTACCAAATGGGGGTTCCTTGAAACCTGCTCATTGTGGAGAGGCGGGACTGTAGGAGAGGGGAGTTTGAAACCGTCTGAGATTTTTTTTTTAATCAACATTTTTTTTGCAAATGTAACGCCGAGTGGTTAACCTCAAAGGAAACTTCTGGATGATAAGAAAAAAGAACTATGACAGCACTGCGTAAAAGGAGGGCATGTTTTGTTTTTAGAACCCCAAAGGTCGAGCTACCCCTTTCTGAATTTTAGCATAATGGCACTTTTCCTCCTCTTCTAATGCAAATGTGTGTGCGTCCCCGCTAAAACTCAACACAAGGAGACATGTAGCGCTGCTTCAACTACAGGCTGTTAATGGACATTTGCATACCGAGAGCCTGGCTTTATTCCTGGGTGAGAATTACAAATAAAGCTGCCATTAAGGTGACGACAAATACATTTTGGTGCGTTCCTGGGTGACATGATAACAGACCTGTGATACATGCCAGAAGACTAGGTTATAACTCACAATATAACTCAAATAAATTAAAGGCCATATTCTCAATGTGCACGTTTTAGCTGCACATACACGTCGTGGTGTTGAGTTTATATATATTTTTTTATAAAGATTACTGTTAGTGTATGGACCTTTTTCTCAGTATTCCTGGCTATGATGGACGTGCATGAACATGTCCGATGTTAGTGCTAATCTCTGTTATTGGGTTTTCACTTTTCTTTCTTACCGTAAGAATATAGGCTTTATATTATACATAATGACTGATCCATTATGGGTAGTCTTGGGTTGGCCTATGGGGAAAACAACGCCCAAATTGTGGCCTCCCAAATTAAATTGAATAATTAAATTAGCATTATTTGAAGGGGCCTTTAGAAATCGTGAGATTGTTATCTCAAGTTTTAGATGTTTGCATCCAGGCCCCTGCCCCTCGCTTGCCTTTTGAAGGGTTAAATGGAAATGGGATGTACTGGCTATTATCTACTAAGAATGGGTACACTGAGGCCACACAACGTTACAACCAATGTAATATTGTAACGGTAACAACATCCCCATACTTCCAAATCTTCGAGCGTCTATTATAATTAGCGTGGAAATGGGTGAGGGGGGGGGTCGCCTTGAAACTGCCCCCCTCCCGCTAAAAGAAAAGAAACCCACCGCTTGTTTTGATCACTCAGTCTTGAAGGGAGAGGGGACCTTGAAACAGCTCAACCTCCTTGCTCCATAATTGGTTTTATAGTGCTGGCGAGCGGCCAGGTTGTTGTTTTTTTTAACGCCGAGGACTTTGATTGACACTTCTCGCAGCCAAACAGAACGCAGCTGTGTGAAACGTTCTGTGCTGGCTAGTAGCGAGTAGATGGGCGGGGCTTGTTAATACAATGCTTCAAAAAACGTTACTGAAGTAGAAGTGCGGAAGATAATAAGATAAGATAAGAAGTACTTTATTGATCTGAAGTTGGGACATTTTTGTGGGAAGTGTTTGCTAAATGTACTTAAAGTATTTAAAGTAAAAGTACATATTATGAACAATGGCTGTTGTGAAAGTATTATATTATAGAACATTCAATTATTCATTGTTTTAATTGCTTAACACAGACACTTAAAGACATTAAATAAAATAGATAGATGATTTTAGATTTTCCTTAAATATATATTGTTAATACAGCACAGCATTATGTCATATAAAAATGTCATGTGTTATTATATGTACACAGTAGCTGGTAACTATGAGTTTAAAAATAATTGTCGTGGAGTAAAAAGCAGTATTTTTAAAACAGAGGTCTTTGATTGACACTTCTCGCAGCCAATCAGAACGCAGCTGTGTGAAACGTTCTGTTCTGGTCCCTGATTGACTGGTATCGACGAGAGGGGCGGGGCTTGTAAAAACAATGCTGTGTTTCATTGCTGAGGAGTTTACGGCCGCGTCAGGGGCTCCCCCCCCCTCCACAGTTATCCCCTAGTTTACCTTCGGACGAGCCTGTAATGGACTACTCCACTTCTCCCAGCAACCTGGACGGATTTTAAGAAAGCATTTTTTTTTTTAGCTCCACATTCAAGTAAGCGCTCGTTTTTTTTCTTCCCTGTTTGGTTTCCCCTTTCCTCCTTGAATATCCGAGTTTTCGGTGTTTTTAAAGCACATTTTGAGCTGTAAATGTAAGTGAAAAGGGCGCGGAGGGGTGCTAACGTCATTTTTGATTTTTTAGGAGCTGTTATTGGTGTTAAAATGCTACTTTTGTAAACATTTCCGCCGAAAAAGTTGTCTGTGTGTGCGTTAAAGGAACCGTGAAAAAGTTTGAAACGTGGCTGAATTGCAGCCGTGCTCCTCCGCCGCCGAGCCGCATGGGTCACAGCGGAGGAAGGGTTACCATTTAATTTAACCTCCCCAGTGTATTTCAGACGGGCTTTTAGAGGCAATATTTGTTTCTGGTGGTGCTATTATTCACTCAAAGAGAAATACAGGTTTATTGTTATTTCTAAACCAGCCTATTCTTCAGATCCCGCCCGCCTGCATATCACGAGTCTCCGCTGTTTGCTTGAAGCCTTTGAAGGTTAACTTGTTGTTTTAAACTTAAATTCTCTAATTTCACACCGTTTTAGTGTCTATTCAAAGGTTTTATGTACAGAAAAAGGCACACAATTGTCTCATTGTCTTAGGAAAAAGTCCCAGTAGCTTGTTGTTGTTCTTCTTAAAGTAACTTTTATTCTAGTGTTTTGTTTTTTAAAATAGAAGATTTAGTGTTATAACCTGGTTTTAATATATATTTTTTTATCGATATTTAACAGATTCAATACGCCTTGCTTGGGTCGATTTTGATTTTTAACACAAAATTAACTGTCGATTTATCATAAAAACACATATTTATATCTTAATAACAGTTTTTAAATCGTACACATTTAAGATCCAAAAGGTATTTTCTTTTTTAAACCGAAGTGTTTTGGTTTTGATTTCTTTCCATGGGCAGCACCCATGTCCAAAAAAAGCGAAGCAGCCCGGACTAAATCGTCCTCTCTGGGCAACAAAAATCCGCTCGCCCGCTGATTAATGATGCAGGCTTTTTGCAACCTTATTTATTTTTAACCCGTTTGAAATGTATAGTTGATGCGCCCTTTCAGTATTTATGGTGTATTGGTTTACATAGCCTACATTGCTTCGGAAACAGCTGGGTAATCGGAAAAAGGCAGAATAGGTTGTTCAAATTTGACCGTGTGCGTTTCGGCTTGTTTTCATGGCCGGAGAGAGCAGCTGGTCTCCGGCGTCTCCTGGCTGTGTTTCCCCGGGAAGAGCTGCTCCGGATCGGCTCGGTGTAGCGCAGAGGGGGTGGGGTGCTGCTGCCACTCCAACATTAGATCATAATATTGTAGATTTAAGTTAAATATCCATTAAGATCTGCAGTTAAGATGCACCAGGAGCAACTCGTACGCTTATTCTGTCGATCAGCTTTCTCTACGTTTAGTTTTTGAAGTGGTATTCCAAACTGCGTCATTGCACATATGGACCGCTTGTACGCTGCAAGCAGGAGAAAACCTAAAACAGTTTATTTAACATTATAGATAAAGGAAATGTGTTCTTGTATTTTTTTTTTTAGGTCAGCAGGATGGCTGAAAAGGAGCCCGAATCGCCTGGAAAACTAAAGACATTATAGGCTTTTTTTTGGGAATAGGGGGCATATCCGAACGGACTATTTTTTTTCACAACTTTCCCCACTGTGGATAATGGATGGCAGAGATTTTGGACCCCCCCGATCCGTCCACGGTCCGCCTCCGTTGTTGGCGGGTCTCTCCATGGAGGCTCACCGCCTCGGAGCAGCAGCTGCAGCCGGGAGGATCCCTCCCTCTCCCGGCCATCCACCGCCTCTCCACTCGGGGAAATTCATGCCATCGGCCATTAACCTACATCCACACCACAGTGAGTATATGATGTTTGACTGCTTGTAAATGCCCTGCCTCGAAAAACACATCCATCAGATGATATAACTTGAAATAACGCTGCGCAAAAATGTCCAGCTTGTGCGGTCATCTCCTGGAAATGTAACCAGATGTAGATTTCACAAGGAGGTGTGGCTGTTTATAAAGCTGTGGCAAGTTTCTAATGTTAAAGTATTGGATCTGGATCCTAAGCGTTTTTGCATAACATTACCTGACAACCTAACCGATGAGTGTTTAAAAAAAGAAACCCCGCTGCTTGTAAATGTGTCTCGAAAGCACATCCATTAAAATGATCAAAGTTGAAATAACGCAGCACAAAAAAAATTCCCTGCACAGCTTGCTTTTAGATTCAGAATACTTTATTGACCATTAAATTAACATGTACTGGAAATGTGTCTTTGGCAAAGTACACCATACTATCCTTACACACAAAAGAGGGGAAATGCATCTTAATGAGTGGCTGTCACCAGAGAAGTGCAGAGTGGTTTGTTCCTCCACTGGCTTGCGTCCATTAAAATATCAGTTGTATTAAACATGAATAATTGACTACACATTAAAATGAGGGGATTTGGTGGCAGAATGTCCTAAGAAGGATCCTTGGGGCTTAAAGGAGGGCTTGCGTGGCCATTGCTCCTCTGGAAATGTAACCAGATGTAGATTTCATAAGAGGTGTGGCTGTTTATAAAGCTGTGGCAAGTTTCTGATGCTAAAGTATTGCATTTGGATCCTCAACCTTTTTTGCATTAGGGGAATGTTTACCTGGCAACCCACCGCTGAGTTGGTTTGTGGTGTGGGTGTTGTTGCAGCAGTATGCGGGTCAGGGTGCAATGGCCTTGGATTGCATGTGGACCATTACACCGTCATTGCTGTGGGAGCAGATGCAGTGTGTGTGTGTGGGGGGGGTGGTAAAGTTACGACCCCCTCTTACCCTGTGAGTGGGAACATTTCCTGGAGTGTTGTGAGAGGTCAAAATGGCTGTGGTCCACCCTCCTGTTTTGTAACATTTGGCTGCTGCTTTTTACCTGCGTTTGTGTCCCTGCTGTTTCTTTAAGTGCGCCAGGGGAATCTGAGTGAGAGACATCAAGTGTGTGCTTCAGTGAGTGTGTTGGCTGCAGAAACTCGATTGGTTTTGATGTGTTTGGCCATTAAGATAAGATAAGATTTGACTTTGTTGAGCGCAGCTTGAGAAATGCTTCCAAAAACAAGGCATTGCTTATAAGGTAGGAATGAAGAAGAGTAGACATAGAGACTTTAGACTGTCAAATGTACACTATGAAGGGCTTTCAACATTTTAAATCAGGATATTATTTACCTTAACTGGGCAAGGAATACCATATTAAATGGAAAAGGAACATCGTAAACACACTATGGAGATGGTTTTAAAGACGATGTGTAGCATGATTCAGCTCCTTAAAGCAACCCCTCCATGTGTCTGTTTACATTATGTAGGGTGTGTGTGTGTGTGTGCTCTTCAGTCAATGGATCATCTGTAAATGTTATTGCCCGCTGAGCTTCCCTTTTTCCCCTTCACGCCACGCACAGCGATGTCTGCTCTTGCTATCAGTAATGGAAGCCTTGAAATAACACAGTGCTAAAAAAATAATATGCGGATGCAAATCTCGAATGTTTGCATATGGTTTTGTGGTCTGTCAAACGGAAAGTCAGAGCACTGTAATCTAGGTTCAAACCATATGTGTGTGTGTGTGTGTGTGAGAAACTAGTTCGGCTGGAAAGTCTGACCAAATGCTCTCATCGAGTTTTCACATTCAGTGGTATAAAGTTACTAAGTAGGTTTACTCACGTACTGTAAGTAACATTTAGAGGGGCTTTACTTGAGTATTTCAGTTCTTTGTACTTCCCTTTTACTTTATTCATGTAATACCTTTAGATACTTTGCAGATTTGGATTAAAGATATTACATATAATCTGCATTTAAATAAGACTTTAGTTACACCTGGATTACATTCACAAGCTACCCTGCAGTATACTTACTTGTAACAGAGTATTCTTACACTCTGGTACTTCTACCTTTTACTTAAGTACAAGATCTGAGTAGTTCTTCCACCTTAATGATCCAGATACTATAACGGATCCTCTGTTAAACGCAGAGATATTCCAGTTTAGTTGTGTTCCCCCCCCCCCCGTCCTTATCCTGCTGTAGCGTGGGTTCAATGCAGCACTTGTCACTTTTGGAGCGTCCTATAGTAAAGAGAAGCTGTGCTCCCGGGGCCGGGCTCTGATGAAGCGTTAATTCGACACACCGGCAGAGCCCACACACACTCACCTCGCACATGAAACAAGCTGTCAGAGATTAAATCAACTCGCAGCGGGGAGCGGTGGCATGATTGATGGATGCGTAACGGCAAAGATGTGCCAGTTTTCAGCAGCGAGAAGGTGAACAGATTTTGGTGGAAAGGTTTGTGGAAAGGATTCCTGCAGAACGCCTTAGTAGCAGTGTGTGTCTCTCGGTGCTTCACTCCCCTTCCCGTGGCTCTGAAACGAGCTGAAAATGACTTGCGGTGTTCGGTTTTGCTCATGTGTAACAACTTGATGTGAAGCCAAGGGGTTATTGAAGTGGAATTGACCCAAACCACCTTTCCAGCCCAGATTGGCCGCTATAACACTCCTCTTTCCAACGGGATGCATTTGATTCTGCCCACACACTGACCTTCTCGCTCTCGGACTGTAATCTCCCACAGCCGCCACCCACCGAAGGGCTCCCACCGTACGATGCAGGTCATTTAGCTTTATGGCTCTCCTCAAAATCCAATCCCCACACATTACATTAACCAATTGAGATCCCAGTCCCATGCTTATAATAACCCTGTCCGACCCTGCACCGTGATAATTACCCGCTAATTGCAAATGTTCGCTATGTTCCCGTTTTATTTGCAATAAACAGCGAGTCTCAGGGATCCAGCGTGCCAACGGAGAAGCGGCAACTCTTTTTGGTGTCATTTATACCGGGGGCATGTCCTCACTACTTAGGGAAATAGCCAATTTCTTCTCCTCAATCTTTTCCCTTCCACACAAAAGGTTCTGAAAATAGCATGCACAAAGATTCTAACACTTGTTTTAATTGCCAAAGAGAACATCTCCAGAACTTTTCACACCTGGTGGGTGTATTTCTCGGGAGCCAAGTGGTGCAACTTGGACATATGACATATTTTAATACCTGAACACTTTGAATAGAGAATAGTAAAGCTATTGTTATTCCCGCTTTGCAGCAGCGTAGCATAGTTACTGCGCTAGGTGTCAAAAGAAAGCTGAAAAGAATTCCTCCTTAGCCTGCCGAGTCTAAAATGTCACACAAAAGGGATGCTGCTAACAAATAGCTAGCCTTCTTTACTAGTATATTGCTAACGCCCATGGTTTACATGTGTTTCAGGGAATTCAAGTCATCGTTGTTTTTGGCTGACCTCCTGATTGCAGGGTTGGCTGCTTCTAGCTGTGCCAACACACCCCCTTATTTCCCAGGAGTCTCCATTATTTTTCTGTTACTTCTAATGGGATTTCCACCTGATTTAACAGTGTCTTCTCTATTTCCACATCTTAAAGCGTGTGTGTGTGTGTGTGTGTGTGTGTGTTGGTATTCAATGCCTGGTGAGACTGCAGGGTTTGTTGACATTTGTGTTCACTCTATAAATACATCCTTTTCCATGAGCAGCACTGCAGCACCTATCCCTGTTCATTCACACCAGTTTTTATGTAAACAAGATGAGGTCTGAGTCACTGTTTATAGACGGAGACGTGCTGTAAATGGTCCTCTGTCCGGAGGAGCTTTGCCCAGCTTCCTCCACCAGCAGATTGAGGCCATCTGTCCTCCCTCTGGCACCCGAGAGCAGCAGAGGTGGGACCCGCTGAAATGTGACGGGGCCCGAGAGACTCTACTAGTACTGTTACATAGACCTTTAACAATTGGTGATCTATAGAAGACTAATCGCTTCACTAATGTAATCATCTTTAGAGCAAACATGGCAGTTTCAGCCTCTTGTCCTGCTTTTCTTTGTTTACAGCAATATCTTTACGTTTTTTACTGTTCTTGAGAAATTCAGATTTGTTTATAACACTGAATCATAAATCTAGATAGAAGATAAAATGCAGGTTAATCAATAATGAAAACAATGATTGCAGCAAGTATGTTAAAGGTTGCTTATTATTGTACTCTGAAGGGCGTGCAGTGTGCTATGGATCAAGATTATGCACACAGTGTAACATGTGACGAGAATATCTGATTTCTCTCCATTTAAGCAACAACAAGAGCCACGTCTGCTCTGATTGGTTAGCTGGCTGGCTCCGTTGTGATTGGTCAACCACTTAGAGATGTCCCGCCCCTTAGCCTATCACGTACAATGTGTGGGAGTGCTAGCCAATAGAAGCGTGTGTAGACAAGAGTGTGGGGGAGAGAAACTACCTCTGTAGGGCACTTTGGGATTGTAGCCTTTGCAGACCATTTACATGCACAAAAACAGAAGGGAAAATATAATGGGGCCTTTTTTTTAAGACTTAAAAGTGCAAAAAGAAATGGGTCGAGTAGTAAAAGTAAATGCAGACGGTTTAGACTAATGAGTTGTAATGGATTATACTTTTTTCCCGGCCAAATATCCAGTGATTTTGGCCAGTATTGGATCAGCTGATTTAACAACAACTGCTTTGGGAAACATAACCCTCCTTGTGCACAAGAAGCTATTTCCCCAGGTGTTGTGAATGGTAGAAACATGAATAAACTGGGTGTAGTTTGACTCTGTTGTGTTAAATCAACCGGCCATTGTTGTAGAGATAATTGCCTCAACTGTACGCACCGCGCCACACGGGAACAGATGCAGGTTGAATGGGGAAAGAAAGGTTGATGAGGGCGGCGTCCCTCACCTGGGAAGACTTAAGGGATAACACGTCTGAACCAGCAACTTTTCAGCTCTTTTGTCTCTCACACACACATTTTTTTAGTGTTCATTTGGGAGCAGCAGAAGATAGGAGTGAGACGCAGAGGCAAATGTAGGTGTTGTGCCGAGAAGGGAAGTCAATAAATGAAGATGAAGACAGCTCAAGACAAATGGAGAAGGAGAACTAAGTGGGCACAATCCCTAAGGTGGATAGAAAGCAGTTTTCTTTCCCAGGGATAAGAGCTGAGTGTGTGTGTGTCTGTGAGTGTGTGAGTGTGTGTAGATGAGAGGATTGAGTTCTTGTGTATGAGAATGGGAGCATGTGATTGTGCTTAGTGCAGTTAGAGCCGGGGTTTCCCCCTGAGACGCTCTGCAGAGGGAAGAGATTTATCCCGACCACAACAACACACTCCTACACAGCTAGATAAATGTGGTAGCCCTTCAAATTTCACACACACACACACACACACACACACACACACACACACACACACACACACACACACACACACACACACACACACACACACACACACACACACACACACACACACACACACACACACACACACACACTCTTCTGCGCGATTGTAAGCATAATTCATGAAGCTCTCGGGGCAGGGCAGCGTTGTCTTGGCCTTTTAACAATTTGTCTTTCACGCCACTTTGCTAGTATGCCTGCGTGTGTTAAAATGAATGTGGTGAGTGTGTGTGTTTATACGTATTCAACACACAGACCCCTTAGTGTGTGTGTGTTTGAGAAGATGTGGCTCGGACACGTCCCCTCTCAGATTAATTGAATCCTTCAGGAGAGAAAACAGGCCCCTTAAGAGAAAGCACAAGGCACCGCTGCCCTGCTGCAATAAACCTGTCGGAGGTAGACAAACGACACACACACACACACACACACACACACACACACACACACACACACACACATGCATATGACGCACACACAGCTGTCAAATTCAGGAGTGATAGGCCTGTGTGTGTGAGGAAAACGAGCGTGTCGTGGCATGTCGAAATACCCGAAGCATTAGCTAAGTTGTTCACTCCCTTTAAGTCAAACAACACTACTACCACACACACACACACACACACACACACACACACACACACACACACACACACACACACACACACACACACACACACACACACACACACACACACACACACACACACACACACACACACACACACACACACACACACACACACACACACCCACCCTGCGTTCTGTGTCAGTATCTGTCCCATTACATAAGCTTTATAATATTCCTCCCGGGCATAACACATAGTTAGGATTTTAAAATGTGCAGCGACATGTTGGAGACACTCGGAACAGGTTTGTAATGTGAGGGTGAACTCTAATTTGACAGTTTTATGTGATGTGTGCGTTAGTCAGTTGATCAACCTGATCGTTTTCACACCTGCCTTTTTTATTTTGAAATAATAAGGATATTCCAATACAGTGGTAGCTTCTACATTTGAGTAAATGCAGCTCTGAGGTTACTGATGTTTTCAATGTGCGCTGACATCCCAGGAAGAGTCTTGATTAATGGATTTCTGCCCAAAGAATATTTTTTTTTAATATGTTGATTCTGAATGCGTTAAATTCTTTAAATCTCGTATTTGCGTACTCTGCGCAACTATCTAACTAGGGCTGTCCCGAATACCATTTTTCGGGCTCCGGATATTCGGGAGTAATTGGCAGCGAATATTCGGCCCGCGTGGGGGGGTGGTAATCAGCAGCGAACCGCTTCAACGTGTGTATTTCAGTTTTATTCACGGCATTCATTTTGTTATTCTACAGTATTGTTTTATTTGTTAATGTAACCCAATTTGTGTTCTCTCAAATTGAAAAGGATATTGAATTGTGTTTGTTACTTTCGTTGCGTTGTATATGTCTTAAGTGTAATTTGGCTTGGCTTCCTATTTTATATGGACATGCTTTTATTTTGAAGGAGAGTTAGCGCTGTTGACAGGAAGTTGTTGTTGCTATGGAAACAACGTGACGGAGATTCACGGAGAAAAAGTAATATCTACATATAAAGACGGAGAAAGTAAACGATAACGTTTATGGGTAAGTGTTAGCACTTAGCACTAGGGGTGCAACAACTAATCGACTTAATCGATTAAAATCGATTACCAAATTAGTTGCCAACTAATTCAGTCGTCGATTCGTTGGTGACGTCATCACGTGTGTTTTACGTGCCGTTAAGCTCTAACTTTAGTGGTCTTTTTATCGGTACTGGAGACATTTAAAAAATATGTGTCATGTATTATTGCTACAAAGACATTATATCGCAGTCTCAGTGTCGCCAACTCGTTTCTAATATGCAAAAAGGCAAACAAATGCATCTATGATGTATTTTCGATCTTTCTCTCCCCCGCCTGCTTGCGAGGGGGCGGGGCAGTTTACACACGGGCAGCTGCTACATGCAGCAACACACACACACACACACACACACACACACACACACACACACACACACACACACACACACACACACACACACACACACACACACACACACACACACACACACACACACACACACACACACACACACACACACACACACACACACACACACACACACACACACACACACACACACACACACACACACACGGCGGAGAGAACGCGCTCCGAGGTGGTTACACTTTACCCGTCTCGATGTGGAGAATGCTCGTTGCCAAAAGTGGAATAAGAGTTTAGCATGTAAGGGCGGTAACACGAGCTATTTGTCTAAACATTTAGCAAAAGTGCTCCACATCCAGACGGAGGAATGCACCGGGTTCCACTGTCTTTCTAGTAGCTCTGTAGCCCCATCCACGAGGAACGTTTCCACGTCAGGTGTTATGTATGCTAGCAGCAACACACGGAGCTAACTACATTATACAAACATAATGATTAGAGGTAACAGAGTTATTTGCGGACTTTTGGTGACAGAGCCTTCAGTGTGGCATCCCCCACCCTCTGGAACTCTCTCCCCCCCGAAATCCGCAGCGCCCCAACCCTGGACATTTTCAAAAAAGCCCTCAAAACGCACCTTTTTACCAAGGCTTTCCCCACTGTATAGTTAGTTTAATAGGTTTATTTTCCGCTACTTCCCCCCCCCCACCCCCTTAACCTGTCTGCCTTTTTCCCCTACTCCCCCCCCCCTACCCGACTTGTAAAGCGACCTTGGGTTTCCTGAAAGGCGCTATAAAAATATTATATATTATTATTATTATTTAGTTTGTTAAAGTTTCAGCTATTCTGTTTACAGTTCTGTCATCAGATTATTTAATACGATTTGTTAAAACACTGTTGTTTCTTTTGATGTGAAATATTATTTATTTAATTTGAATAAAAAGCAATGTTAGTTTTGTTCACAATTTAAGTTATTTCAATAATATATGTATTTTGGAATCAAGTATTCATCTTTATTGTCTTCATTGTTAGTTTCCACATGCCTAAAACAACCTCAAGCTAAATCTAAAAGTTGATGGCTAAATAAGAGCGTTTGAGAAATTGTGCAAGGCGTACAGTAATAGTCCGAATAGTCGATTAATCGTTTCATTAATCGATAGATTAATCGATTATCAAATTAGTCGTTTGTTGCAGCCCTACTTAGCACCCCCCGAAGAGGCACAAGCTCTTACGTTGATATGGGAGATTTCAATAAATTCAATTTGGCAGCCGCAGTGCAGCGCGAAAAAAACCGAATAACGAAATTGAAACCCGAATAGTACTCCAACGAACCAACGAATATTCCGGTACAGCCCTGTATCTAACAGTAACACTTAATTTTTTTTCGATAACATGAAGAATTACACTTTTATCACAAGTCAAAGTCGGGGTTTTTGGAATAAAATAAGGAAGAAGGGTCTGTTTATTGTGTGCATTGTTTTAGATACTCAACTTGTTATGAAACCGTAGACCACAAAGAGTTGACTGTGCTCCTTTGGGTCTCTGGGAACACGTTGGGATAAATGTTGACATAGATTAAGTCATTACTTCCCAAAGAATATATTTAGTATAATAAGGAAAAATCTTAAGTTTTAAAATCTGGTAAAGGGCAGTTATAAGCCACCGTTAACCTTGTTTTCTCACTACTTGCATAACTTTGATATTCAACTTGTTATGAGTTCAAGATTTTGAAAACGTGATTGCGCTCCATGTAAAAATGCTAAAATGTTCTCATACTAGCCAATATTTAATCTTCAGGCACATGTTGGGGTTTTTAGTTTTTTCATAAATATATGGGAAATGTCTCATCGTTCTAAAAGCTTTGAATGATTTTGAACATTACTTAAGATCTGTGGTCTGTCCAGCCCAGAGAACTGATCCAACAAAGGAGACGTTAGTTGAGGGGCACAAATTGGTTTACCCCACTCGTATCCCTGAGAAATGTCCTGTTAACATGCATCACATATTTAAAAATAAATTCCTGTCAGTCAGCAGCACAGTTGTTTAGTCTCGTAATGCCTCTTAGGTTTATGATGAACATTAAACCCGAAGACGACCAACCTTGAGCTCCAAGTGCACATGGAGCCACCATTTGCTCCTGAATGTATGGGCATGTGTGTGTCTCACTGCAACTGTGCATGCCATTCTGTCTGAGTGTGACAATGCATGCTTGTGTGTGTGTGTGTGTGTGTGTGTGTGTGTTCTGCGCCTGTTGCGAGCGTGTTTTCCATTTGCTGGTATAGAGGAGTGTGTCAAAATAACACCTGCCGTCTTCACAGGAGATTTCTGAGCAACAGCACGGCACAGCGAGACTCAAACACACGAGAGGTGTGTTTCTATTCAAATGATCGCATTCGTTAAACATGAGAATGGTGCAAAAAGAGAAAGTATGTTAACTTTGTATTTTCTATCGTTGAGTTGAATACATTGCACTTTTTGTAGCAGACTGTTCTGTTTGAATTTAAGTGAGATATCTCCATTTAGCTGCTTTAGTTTTAGGTGTTTTTCACTTGCTTGGTTATTTAAGTGGAAAGGAGGTCTGTGCTCGGACATGAGTTTACATTTTTTTAGTTAATGGTTCCGCTTAATTAAAAAAATACACACACAACAGATAATAAATGATAAACAGTGAAGGAGGGGCAACAGCAGGGGGTCCGCGGGGTCTTAAAAAGTATTAGAAGTTGATAAATCAATGTAGCAAAAATTAAGGCTATTAAAAAATATTAAACCGCATATTCCAAGGTGTTAATTTTTATAGCTTGTTTTCACTAAGTATATAAATGGTCCAGAGAGGTTGTGTTCTACAGTCTGCCTGAATGTAATCATGGCGTAGGTGTGTCGTGTGATTCTGTGTAGTTTATTGATGGCATCCCGTTGGGTTTGACGTCGTCTGAACAGGACGTCGCGCGCTCACTGCTTGATAGCGCGAAGGTCCGTTTACGCCGGTTGTTAAACAACATCGTTATGGGGAAATGCAAGTCTGCGTCCAAATGGTTGGAAGATAAGGAGGAAGGACACTCAATACTGAATATAGTCAATGTGAGGTGAAGTGTGTCGCCAAGGTAACCGGTTAAAACTCAAAGTGGCGATGAGGTCTTAAAATGTATGGAAAGGGTCTTAAAAAAGGTCTTCAAAGGTTTTACATTTGACTTCAGGATTCCTGCAGACACCCTGAACAAACCCATTGGGGTCATTTCAAATCTCCACCTAAATAATGTAAAAAATCACATTGTCATATAAAACACAAGATCAATGTACAAACAATTTCTTAAATTCAATAAAAGTGGCAAGAGTTAGCATTTGAGCACAGACTGGTTCTCTTGTGTCAAACTCAATGGTTAGTTAAATGTGTTTTTGGTTAGAAGCCTGAAATAAGGTCTGGGGTTTAACACAAGCATAAGGTACTACATTACATTTGTACTTCTTGAGATTGCATTTACGTATTAAATATCATAATGTGGTGTTAATATGTGGAGATGATCCTGCTGAAGAAAACCTGTGTGTATCATAACCTTGTGTTTGCCACAGATCTTATTTTCTGCAATAGTCCAAAAAGCCAATGGCAAAATCCCATATCTTTCCGTCGAGTAATCGCTGCAATGCTAACTTTCAGGTTGGCCTATAAAAATACATCACGGTATAGGTAGGGCTGTACCCGAATATTCGTTCGTTGGAGTACTATTCGGGTTTCAATTTCGTTATTCGGATATTTGTTTTTTTTTTTTTTTTTTTTCGTTTTCCCCCCGTTATTTTTGTCAAATTGAATTTATTGAAATCTCCAGTATCAACGTAAGAGCTTGCGCCTCTTCGGGGGGGGGCTAACACTTAACCATACACGTTTACTTTCTCCGTCTTTATATGTAGATATGACTTTTCTCTGTTAATCTCTGTCACGTTGTTTCCATAGCAACAACAACTTCCTTTCAACAGCGCTACCTCTCCTTCAAAATAAAAGCATGTCCATAAATAGGAAGCCAAGCCCAATTACACTTAAGACACAACTGCAACGAAAGTAACAAACACAATGCGATATCCTTTTCAATTTAAAAGAACACAAATTGGGTTAATAATAACTATAAACCAACAATACTGTAGAATAACAACATGAATGCCGTGAATACACCAAAATACACGTGTTGAAGCGATTCGCTGTTGATTACCCCCCCCCCACGCGGGCCCAATATTCGCTGCTGATTACTACCGAATATCCGGAGCCCGAAAAATTGTATTCGGGACAGCCCTAGTTATCGGTGTCTGCTGTAAAAAAGGCTTATAATAAAGTCCAGGAGGCAGGAGGATGCTCCCAAGGCTGGTAATTACTGACCATTATAGACTCCATGCTCTATACTTATTTACACCATATAACAGACTGTGACACGACTTGTTTCCATTCAACTTCTGCCTTTACATCTTCCCAACATGTCTAACTGGTTCCTGAACTTTAAACCAGTTGCCCCTGTTAGTAACGAGCAACACATGGACCTGTGTTCCAGCTAATTGTGACATAACCTTCCTTGGCATAGTCCAGATTAAAACTCAAAATGTCCGTTCACTTCTGTAACTAAATAATAATGATAATAACAAGATAAGCAATTTAAGTCCTAGATTTTGAATGATGTGGAAAGCCCACTTAGAAAAGGGTCAGAGGATTGAAACATGTTAACTGAACGTTTTGGATCATTTGGTTGCGGCATACATTCGCAAATGGAATATTTGTATACCCAGAAACTACTAAAGAAATGGGTTTCTGCACCACTAGTGTGATTACATCAGTGGCATGCAGCTGTATGTGGCACGGACGGCAAGACGGGTTGTTTTCTAACGTTAACTTGTTGCAATATTGTTTTCCTTACCAAATGTAGACATGTCGTAAGCAGACCTTGAGAAGTTGAGAAACTGAGCTCACAAACCACATAGTTCCCTCTAAATAACTCGTTAGGCAGGACAAACAGACTTGTTTATGAAATCAACAACACACACACCACGTGAACCCACACACCCCTCAGTCATAAAGACAGATACGAGTTTCCAGACATGATTGCAAAACCCACACATCCTTTGTGTGTGTGTGTGTGTGTGTGTGTGTGTGTGTGTGTGTGTGTGTGTTGGTTACCCGTGTCAGAGTGCTGGTTAGCTGAGTTTTATTGTTTGAATGTTTTTCTTGCAGGAAATAAAAACCAGAGATCAATAGAGATTCCCCCTCCAGCTAACCCTGCTCTGAGCACCACTGATGGATAACAGATGGGTTCACAGAGTGTGTGTGTGTGTGTGTGTGTGTGTGTGTGTGTGTGTGTGTGTGTGTGTGTGTGTGTGTGTGTGTGTGTGTGTGTGTGTGTGTGTGTGTGTGTGTGTGTGTGTGTGTGTGTGTGTGTGTGTGTGTGATTCTGCTGTGTGTGTGATTCTGCTGTGTGTGTGTGTTTGTGACCGACATTTATACCCATGATTTCTCTCTTGTATTTTTAAGGCTTACAGTACACGATCCAGTATGTTTCAGTGCATCTTGGATTGACCTCTTGTGATTTTCCCCGTGTGTGTGTGTGTGAGATTTTTCCTTCCGTATCTCCGCTTTGATCTGGAGATATGTTTCTTACGGGAATCTGAAAATGGAGACGTGTTTGGGAGTCATAGATCGTGTTTCGTGGCAACTTGTTTATCCCAATATGGCAAACTAACTGTCTTGTGAAGTGGGAGCCAAAGTGTGTGTGTGTGTGTGTGTGTGTGTGTGTGTGTGTGTGTGTGTGTGTGTGTGTGTGTGTGTGTGTGTGTGTGTGTAAGCGGGCACAGAGTTGTGAGGAAGGAAGGAAGGAAAGGGCTGAGAGAAAAGAGGGGACGTAATGAAAGAGTAACTCCAAAAACATTTAAAGAAACATTTCCCTCTCGGCTCCCATTTGGATGTTGTTTCTGGAACGATGAGAGCAAATGTTTTCCTTTGTGCTCCCTGCCCTCCTCTTCCTCCCTCACACGTCCCATGGAGGGAATTTGGGGATTGTATTTTTTTCCGAGCACTGGCATGATGTGTAACTGTGGACTGTGTAGCTGTGTGTGTGTGTGTGTTTACTCTTTGCACACATGGGTAAAGGGCCTGGAGGCGGCTGTGAATCTGAGATTGATCCATACTCTAGTGGGTCATCAACCAGTGTGTGTGTGTGTGTGTGTGGCGCCTAAAGGATTTAAAAACTGCCGACATGCTACCAAGGCTTTAGCATCCTTGGCAGTAGGGCTTCACAGTTTATAAAAAATGTTATATCTAAATTGCAACAAGGCCAATGGAATATTCAAATAGCATGAAGCTGAATATTTGTTACAATTTAATTTAATGAAGTATTTTGGGTCTGCTGAGATATACTGGCTCACACATCTTATCCTCCATACTTCTTGAAGAGGCCATATCGTGCTTTTCTTGGGGTTCCCTGTCCTGCAGTCATATAGGTTTTAGTGCATGCTCATAGCTTGAAAGGCTAAAATCCCAAAGTTCCCTCCAGAGGAAGTTTCCCAAATCTCGCAGCCCTACTTGAGACGTGTGAACGTGTTCTTCTTGGTGTTCATCGATGGGGGATATGTTGCTTTTTCTGCCTCACACACACCTGGTGACAATTAGAAATGAGATTTTAAGTGATTATAATGAGTTGGAACAACACTGTTGGCACGTATCCTGTCACACACACATGGAGGGGGTGGTGGAAAGGTGGTGGGTTCAATAACTCCCATTACCCAATTATAAAGAAAAGTCATGACGGGTTTGGTCATAATGAAACCTAGAGCCACGTTATGTACGACTTATGACGAGCATAAAATAATAATGTGTTTTTAACCCAGCAGAATTAAATATATACGAGTTGTCGCTTTTTATGAGAAACATCACTAAAATGACTTTTGATGAGATTAACATTTTATCTTTGAGACGGTATTTATTTTAATGTTAAGAAACAATATTCAGTAGAAGTCAAGTTAAATAACCATCTCAAATGGGTTAAAATGTGTTTATTACAAATGCTACAGTTTTGAATTAGTATGAATTATAATGAATGTATTATAATGCGAGCGAGAGCCTTGGCGAGGTCCACTCTCTTCCATCACCAACAGCATCACGGCTTGCTCCGTATCACATCTCTATGAACTCACCAAGCCTCTCCTGCTGCACCAGTGGTTGCTGTAACGTTAGACCTCACTGACTTGTGTCACCAGTAGCAACAGGTTTCCACAAAAGACGTCTAATCCTTTCAGTTTAAAGTCACCAAATAATGAGGTGCATGGTTCTCCTTTCGCAGCGACGGTGCCACAAACGGACGAGACCGGACGAAGTAGTGAAATCACTTCAGTGTGTGAATAAGTCTCCGCTCTGATGAATAAGATTGTATTATTAGAGAAAACACACCGTAAGTTTTCTGTTTTTGCTGCCTCAGCGTTCCACGAGAGAGAGAGCAAGAGAGAGAGCGCGAGAGAGAGAGAGAGCGCGAGAGAGAGAGAGAGAGAGAGAGAGAGAGAGAGAGAGAGAGAGAGAGAGAGAGAGAGAGAGAGAGAGAGAGAGAGAGAGAGAGAGAGAGAGAGAGAGAGAGAGAGAGAGAGAGAGAGAGAGAGAGAGAGAGAGAGAGAGAGAGAGAGAGAGAGAGAGAGAGAGAGAGAGAGAGAGAGAGAGAGAGAGAGAGAGAGAGAGAGAGAGAGAGAGAGAGAGAGAGAGAGAGAGAGAGAGAGAGAGAGAGAGCGAGAGAGAGAGAGAGAGAGAGAGAGAGAGAGAGAGAGAGAGCGAGAGAGAGAGAGAGAGAGAGAGAGACTAACTGAAGGTTAATCACTGTGTGTGTTTGCATATTCCCAGTAATTGGCGTGATTCTGTGGTTTCTTATGTATGTGATCTTGTGTGTGTGTGTGAAGCTCCTGCAGTGTCTCTGACTCAAAGGGCATTCGCTACAAACCCACACAAAACTGACACACATGTCAGTGATCATACAGCGATGCAGCACGCACGCAAACAGGGAGAGTCTTGATACATCTTGTAAGCTAGGAGTGTGAAAACATCTACCTTCACTGCCTTTTGAAGAAACACACTGCATTTCTCCTGCGTGTGTGTGTGTGTGTGGATGCCTGTGTGATTAATTTGAAAGCTGCATTTGCTATTGATTTGAAAGTGTGTGCGCATAGGCGCTGAGGGGCCGCGGTTTTAATGTACTGATTTAGATGCAGTGGAAACTGCGCGCACAGCATGTCCCACAGATTCCCACAGGACACACACCACACACACACACACACACACACACACACAGCCCCTTCCCCCTTCCCCATATACAGACGGCACCCTTTCCCCTACACACATGGTTAGTTTTATCAGGGTAATGTGTGTGTGTGTGTGTGTGTGTGTGTGTGTGTGTGTGTGTGTGTGTGTGTGTGTGTGTGTGTGTGTGTGTGTGTGTGTGTGTGTGTGTGTGTGTGTGTGTGTGTGTGTGTGTGTGTGTGTGTGTGTGTGTGTGTGTGTGTGTGTGTGTGTGTATATAAATATGAAACCTTTTCCATCTCTCCGGACGGACGTTGTGATTGGAGGACGGTTCAAAGGTTCAAAGTTTATTAATGGTCACACATGCAGGCGGGTGGAGCGGTCTAATAAAAAACAATCGATAGCGGCATCAGGCTGAGATGTTTCGCGAGGATTTGTCCTGTCGATGTTAATGGGGGCGTCACTGTGTGTGTACACACACCATCGGAATGAAAGGGTGTGTGTGTTGAAGCCAGCACTTTAGTGTTATCTTAGTAAAACAACTTAACTGCTGCTTTTAATAATAATAAAAAAGATTATAATTCTTTGTATCCTTTCTTTTCACAACTAAAGTCAACAGAGAATTGTTGTTCTTATCGAAATTTAAGTATTTTCCGTTGACATTATTGCATGTTGATATCGTCACTTTGTGTGTTTAATGATGTCAGTTTCGTCTCGCCATAGTTTCCTCTTAGTCATGGGGGAAAACCTTGTTAACGAACCTATTCAGTCATCGTTTTCTTGACTCATTGACATCAATAAAGTCTGCGGCACAGGCCGCAGCAGTCAGAGTAAATGTTAGATTTGGACGTTGGTGTCCTGCTGGGCAAACATGGTCTCATTCACGGCAGAGATGAAATATCTGTGGATCACAAACGAGAAACAGTTTGAAGATACGTGCTGCTGAATAACTGTTTTATGTTTGATCTGAAACCATTACCTAATCTTAACAATCAGCAGGGAGAGAACAGCTGTCATGATAATGGTTTAAGTCATTTTTCACATTCTCTGGTTTGTGTTTCTGTAATGGAGGATTTGGTGCTTACATCATCTTAGCTTGTAGGAGCCAAAATGCTGCGGTAGTCTGTGTTTATACTTATATTATCTTCATTATTTGTTAACACCACCCACACTTGTAATTGGTTGTTTCCGGGGATTGTCACATGGTGCGGTTAATGGTATTTAGGGCACCTGGTGGAGGTTTGGTAGCATGACAATGGAGTGCCGCAGTGACGCGTCCTAAAACCCGGAAGTAAGTTAGCATTTTACCGCTTCCGGTTCCTTCGACAAAAAGCAACGGGATTTCTCCATAGTTTAGGAAAATAGCTGGAAATAAGGTCTGTGGTTGAGACACGTTGAAGAGACGGATCACGTTTTGTTCTACGACATTAAATCCATCAGCAGTAACTAACCCTAACCCTAACCCCGCTGGTGATTTCTGAAGAGTTGAGGTGTCTGAAAAACGATGGTTGTTACCGAGTGGCTGAATAGGACTACAGAAGTTGTCGAGGCCGTTTTACGTCATTACGCCGAACACGTAAACACTCCTCTAAGTTTCTTTGCCGTGTTCTGCTTGAAAGCAAGTCCCTGCCTCCTGCAGACTGTTCAAACAAACACTTCAACTTGTTCCATTTAGAGTCTGTATTTTTGAATATGGATCTTAAGTCGGCGTGACGTTGAAGCAGCGACCCTGCTGTAGTTCCTTTATAGCATAACGTTAGCATTTTGCTTCTGGCGACTAGATTTATGATTAGAAAATTATAAAAGTAGGATAGACATGTGGAGATTATCCGGCTGAACAAAACGTGATCCGTCTCTTCAATGTGTTTCAACCACAGACCTGATTTCCAGCTGTTTTCCAAAACCCTACGGAGAGATTGCGTTTTTGTGGAAGGAACCGGAAGGAGTTTACTTCCTGGTTTTAGAACGCGTCACTGCGGCGCTCTATGGGGGTTAGCTTAGCTCTGATATATTTTGTTGACCGTATGATTCTGTTTTGTTTTTATCGTTTCGATTTACAATATTAAATATCCTTAAAGCATCGAGTTCAGTACAGACTTAATTATTTATACGATGAGCGAAGTTTAGCCGTACTGAATGGGAATAAAGCCACTTTGTTATTCTTCAGTGCTGTTTGAGACTGACTGGCGGTCTTCTCTCTCTTTTCTCAGGCGATGCCTACTCTGCAGGCTCCAGTCCCTTCCTGTCTGGTTACCACGGCCCCTCCCACCTGACCTCTGACCCCGGGTACCGACCGGCCAATCCCAGCAGTCTGCAGATGGCTCAGCTCTGGGCATCACAAGCTCACGAAGGTAAATCACAAGAGACGCACCGATTGGTTATTCATCAGCTGATCAATGTTTCAAATAACAATTTTGATGAGTTTTTCTGTTTCTTTTTTAAATAATTGTTTTCTCTTATGTGTCGAGGATACAGTTTTAGCTTTGAATGATAACTTCCTAAATATAAGTTTAACAAAAGTATTTTAGCCTGCTGTATAATAACAGACACAATGAGAAGATTTTAAGTACCAACGGTCAGGTTGTTAGACTGTCTCCATATTTTATTACACTAAATCCTTTGTATGATAATAAGACATGTTTTAATAGCATTTCATTTCCTTTAATACAATTTAATAATTACATTATATAAATGCAGAACAAGCTCTTCAGTGTTACCCCTAGGGTGGAGTCATAGCAGCGGTGCTAAGGCCCAGCAAAATGTGAGCGCGGAGCGTGTGGAATTTTTTAGTGCGTGCGAAGTGCGCCCCGCCAATATGTTTCTGTGTCTGCCAGCACAAGAAAGGCTCTTGAGGCCTCGTGCATCGTCACGGCTGCTGTCTTCCTGGTCATCTTAACTGTGTTACTCTGGGTTGCATGTAAATGAGCTGTGCGGGTGCCCTGACGTGATTGGCTGCCATCTCCTGGTCCGCCTCCTGAAGATTGTGATTGGAGCACGCCGGCCCGACGCACTCAATCGCAGCGCACACCTGCTGGAGATCACTACAACGCTGGGGACAGCTATCACTCGGGAGGCTCTGTTGCAATCGGACGCCTCACTCATCTTGTTCCTGTGGACACATTAAGCTAGTAGAGTGTATTTTACTATTTCTGACCCGTGTTTAGTGTTGTGTGTTAGAGGTGTTTAGTTATGTGTTGAGAGTAGTGTGTGGTGTTATGTGTTGAGAGTAGTGTGTTTTGTTACCACTTGGTTAGCTGTATTTCCCCGCAGCCTCCTCCGATTAGTGGTGATTGATTAGTGATTTCAGGTGTGTGACCTTTGGAGTCCTCCTTCTGTTAATTAGCGGGATACCTGCGACCTTTTGGCTCCTTTGTTTGGCTTAGGCAATTTTTTGTTCCATCTTGTTGTACACCAGTGATCACCAACTGGCGGCCCGCGGGCCACATCCGGCCCGCCAGACATTCTCATCCGGCCCGCACGACGGGGGAGACTGTGGCGTTGGCGGAGTGGTTACTGCATTCGCCCCCCACCCATTTTTTTTTTTACAACGTCTCGTGAGTAAGGTGCAGTACCGGAGTCCAACAGAGAGGCAGCAGTTGCGGGACAGAGTAGACTGCGTACTGCGAAACCTTCCCTGCCTTGAACAAGAATTGATCCTTCGTTGTGAAGAGTCTGGTTAATGCGCTCTGCACCACAGCAGTAGCCCCGCTGCGACAGAGTCCAACAGAGAGGCTGGAGCTGCGGGACAGTAGCCTCGAAGCAGGGTTGGGTTGTAACGGAAAACATAACGGCGTTACGTAATCAGAATACAAAAGTCAAGTAAGCTAACTGCATTCAGCTCGCGTTACATTTGAAAAACGAGTAATCTGATTATAGTTACTTTCGTAAACCTGAAGTGAATACATTTTGGAATACTTATTGGAATTATTGGTGGAAAAGTTTCCTCACAAAATGTAATATTCATTACCGGCAGAACTGTGTGCACACTGCACAGCGCTGCAGCATGTGAGGGGGGGTGCAGAGTTTCTGTGAGGCCCCGCCCCCGCACGCAGATGAGAGAGAGAGATCTCTTTTAAAATATATTGAAAGTTAGAAACGGAGATGGTTAGATAAATTGTGCAAGATAACGTTTATGTAGCATTTCTTTATTGTCGAAATGATGACATTTATAACGGGATGAAATCAAAGTGAATGGCCTGCTGCTGCTGAAGGCATGGGGCAAGTGACTGGAAACAGTTTTAAAAGTTATTACATCGTTTCAGATAATAAATAATAATGGTAATTCATTCTATTTAGGGGCGCCTTTCAAAGCACCCAAGGACACCTTACAATTCATAACATATTCCCAGGAAAGGTTTTAAGACAGTACAAAGAATGCAGTCCGGGTGATGTTTTTTATGTGGGGTGCAGATGAGAGAGCTGTCCAGAATGACACCAAGATGTTGTGTTTGAGTTCTTGATAAGCCATTAAAACAGTAAAATAAGTGTCTCCTGTGCACCAAAACATACCCATCTGTTATGGAAAAAGAAAGTATTCCAAAAGTATTCTAAAAGTAATCTGAATACATTTTTAAGACACGTAACTGTAACTGTATTCTGATTACTTTCAGAGCATGTATTCAGTAACTGATTACATTTACAAAGTAACCCTCCCAACCCTGCCTAGAAGTGATCCTTCGTTAGCGTGAAGAGTCTGCTAAGCTTTATGCGGTCCGCAATACCTGAGCGTGCTCCACTAGCACCCCCCCCCCCACTTCAAAATGATGGGCTATATAAAAATCGCTGGCCCGCGATAGTGTCTCTTGGATACATTTTGGCCCTTGGACAAATGTAGTTGGTGATCCCTGTTGTACACCTTCATTGTTATTTATGGGCGCAGTGTCTAATAGTAGCAGTAAGCTAACGAGAGGCTACGTTCAGCTGGTGAGTCGGGACAGAGAAAATGTCAGGAGTTTGGAAGTATTATAAAATTGAAAGTGAAGGCAGTGTAACAGCCGGATGCAATGTTTGCAAGGCGGAGACTTTTAAAAGGAAAGAGAAACTGCCCCAGAACAGTGAAAAGCTGAATTCATCGCGTTGGATGGCCAGCCGTTATCTGTTACCTTGTTTCCTCTTCATGCATTGCATAAAGATCGGATCGGGAAAAATCGGTATCGGCAGATTGTCAAAATCAAATGATCGGAATCGGATCGGGGGCAAAAAAAGGTGATCGGGACATCCCTAATGTTAACAGATTTTGCAATTCTTTTCTGTATCCCTACCGAGCAACTGTAATACGGCTCGACTACAAACAAATATTCGTAGTCCTGGATATCTTTGAAGATCCACAATACTTCTTCAAAATGTTATTTTAACAACTATTCAGCCTTTTAAACAAAATTGCGCATCCTGCATTTTTTATTATTGCACTTCTTCACACTGTGATTTCTGTACAATGGCAATGAATGGTGCAGGCCAGGTGTGTGCAGCCGTCTCATCCCAGCACAATGGAGAAACTCTGGCCACAGCCACTGTAGCATGCCACCTGTTGAGAAGATGTGTCGATGAAAGGAAAACATGCCCCTGATATGTATCATGGGTGTGTATGGGCTGTATCCCATAAATCACCACACACTCTTTACAACTAGGGCTCGGTTTTTCTGGGTTGCTACAGAATCCAGTTTGTTGAAGAAGCATCACATTTTCACTACATTTCTCTCACAGTTCGCTTTCGTCCAAAGCCCAGGAGACTCTCTTCTGTCTCTCGTTGCGAACGCCGCTGGGATCTTGTTCCATTTCTATCTCTTTGCTCCGAGCCGTGTCCTATATGCATCTCGTTTCCTCCGTCCTCCACCTGTCTGGTACTTTCGCCTGCCACGCGTTTCTGTAATCTATCTTCCTCCCTCTTGTTCTTTTAGGTCCAATATGCACTTTGTCTCCATCTGTAGCTCTCCTGCCCCACTTTCTCACTGCATCTCTGTGACCTACCTTATGAACACAGTTTCAGACTCTCAGGTTTATATCTCTGGGTCTCCACGGACCTCTCTGTCTCTTGTGAAGACTCGCTCTGCAGGTGATTGAATCTCTCCTCTGTCCCTCGTGTCCTTTCGCGTCTCCTTATCAAATCTCGCTGGAGTAGAAGGTCAGATCGATGGCAGTGTGTATCCCGCACTGCATTTCGGTAAGGTAAAGAGAGAAGGACGAATGGTTTCTATTTAGAGCTCATTTTAAAAACTGATCGCAGGGCTTACACAGATCCACTGCTTCCCAAACGCATCAGATTCGGTATGATTTCTATCTCCATTTTGCTGCGTTTGATTCACAGTTAAAGAGGGTGCACTATGTTTAAAGGGAATAATCGGAGGAGTAACTTCCTGGACATTTAGCTGGTTCCCTGGCAACTGCTCGGAGCCAAAAATAGTCTGGCACATCTCAGTAAACCACCGTAACATGGTGAATTTGTTCCGTTACACTTTGGTTTCTGTGCAGCTTATTCACTAGAGATATGAAGTGTGAAGGAGTGGAGCTTAAAGCCACATCCACAATCCTTTCCATCTATACTAACACGGCCGAAAACCTGCATCACATGACCATTCACGTACACTGGGCTTACGTGTGCCGATGTAAGCAGGACATATATTGCAGTTGGTTTCTTAGTTGCAGAACATACAACAAAGGAAGTTCAACCAGAGATTTCTTTGCCTAGAATGTAACCGCCCCTCAGCCCACGTCATAGGCTGAGGGGGCGGGACATCTCTAAGCGGTTGACCAATCACAACAGAGCCGGCCAGCTAACCAATCAGAGCAGACTTGGCTCTGGTTTCAGACAGGGGGTGAAAAGAGGCAGTATTATCACAGTAGAGACAATACATACTAATATGAACCTGAAATTGAGCATAGTAGCGCCCCTTTTGAACTTTAATGCAATCCCTGGCCCGGGTGCCTCCAAACACACATCCTGTTGCACTTCATATTCCTCCAACGAAGGGAGCGGATGAAAAGCTGATGTACCTTTTTAGGGCTGTGCGATTATGGCAAAAATCATAATCACGATTATTTTGGTCAATAATTCATTATTAAATACGATTTATTAATTGACTTTGAAAACATCCATTTATTGAACTTTAAAACAAATACAAATAATAATTTGAACAGTATATTTGTAACTATTGATTACCCTGAACGTATAATTCCACTGAAAAACCAATACAAAATAAATGATACATTTATATTTACATTTAAATGAATAGTATCAAAATAATAAATACACATAAACAAATCAACAAATATTTTGGCGCGCACTTCCACAAGCTACTAAACATATATAAATAAAAATAAATTAGATCAAATATGTTGCAGTGCACTGTCACAACCTAGCAAAGCAAAATAATCGTTTTTTCCGATTACCGTACTTTTCGGACTATAAGCCGCGACTTTTCCCCCCATTTTTTTTGTACAGCTAACGGCCACTAGGGAACCTCCTACATCTATGGATTTTACAGGTACAATTAACCACCTTTAACTCTATGGGCTCTATGACCGGTCCGCGCCCGCCACCTTTAAGCGGCGGCTCCAGCAGGAAAAGCTGGAGGCCGGAAAAGAGTGAGACAGGTAGCGCGCCAAAGTAAAAGTGGAACCGAGAGACAGAACGAGAGCAAGACAGACGGACAATTTAGCTGCTGCGGCTTATATGCAGGTGCGCTTTATAGTCCGAAAAGTACGGTATGTTGTTTTCGTAATTGTGGCAGGCCAAAATCGTAATTGCGATTAAAATACGATTAATTGCACAGCCCTAGTACCTTTTGTGCTCGACTTAAAGTTCATCCTGAATTGAGCAGTAGGTATCTGCAGCCAAAGAAGCTACAAGCTCTTGCTGGCTGAAGGATCCTCCAAATGCTCTGATACAAAGAGAGATGTTTCACAGCCTAAGAGATTCCTAATACCTGGTGGCTGGATCTAAAAGCCACAGTTACTGAAATCAAATCAAATCATTTATATAGCACATTTATAAACGATTTTTGGTCGAGCCAAAGTGCTGCACATATAATAAAAATAGCCTACAGTAGAGACACTTTACAGCAAATACAACAGCACAGATTGTTCAGAATATCAGTATGAGAAAACCGACACCCTCTGTCCTTAGACCCTCTGTGCTTAGACCCTCTGTCCTTAGACCCTCTGTGCTTAGACCCTCTGTCCTTAGACCCTCTATCCTTAGACCCTCTGTCCTTAGACCCTCACATCGTACAAGGAAACACTTCCGGAGAAAACCCACAGTTTAAGGGGAACATGGGAGAAACCTCAGGGAGAGCAACAGAGGAGGGATCCCTCTCCCAGGACGGACAGACGTGCAATAGATGCCGTGTGTAAATCGAAGAGATAATACATTTTACAGCATATAGACCGAATGTTAGGAAATGCATGTGTCTGTAATAGGAAGATGAATCCACAGGGATGTCAGCTGGAGATGTTTCCGTGCAGCGGTAAAGAGGAAGACTCTGGCTTTGTCTTGGATCAATGCTAGCTGTTGGCTGTGGTTGAAAGAAGCTTTGCTATAAGCAGGGGTGCACATCACTTTCTTGCCTTGGTTCTCAAAGGAGCACCTGGAGATGTTGCTGGGTGCTCATCCTTAAAATGAAATACACACCATAACCTTTGAGGGGGTCTTGACTTTATTTGCCAGACACACGGCACTGAACACACGGGCAGAGGTGAACACAGAACACACGTACAGAGGTGAACACAAGACAACATTAGCACGACCATGTAATCCTACAAGCTGTCATCCCTTCCCTCCTGACTGTTCTCCTCTCTGTTCTCCTGACTGTCAGACATGGTAGCTGATGATGTAGGCTTTCTTTCTCTCTGGTTGAGTCTGCGATTAGCTGCTTGCATCCACAAGTCAACAGCTGGGTTTGGGTCGAAAGTCTCTGTCATCTTAGACAAGTGGATGTAATCAAATAAGTATGTGAACATAACCAATAACCTACCATAGCCAATAACAAATTAATGTAACTTATTTTATTTGTGTTGTTCATTCATATCTTATTTTACCTTAACATTTATTTATTTATGCATTTTTTTTTATCTCCAGTTTTAAAGGATATTTGTGGTTACTGTCCTATAGTATACATTGGAATGATTTCAAACCTGTTTATCCCAATAATTATAAAGGAGTGCCTTGGAAATATGTGTTTACATAAATTGTGACCAAACCGTTTGAACTTAGACTAAAGTGAACTATCTAAACAGTCCTTACCTCACTGAGCTGTAGTTATCAGCCTCTCAGTCTGACTGGAGAGGACTCTCCTCCACATCATTGTAGACACATATTCTTCTTATATCCGTTAGCGCAGCTAGCACCAGATGCTAATAACAACAGCGCTGGTTCCAGTGCACCCTCCCTCGCTCGCTCGCTCGCTCGCACTTTGGCTGTGAGCTGCGGGCGCCAGATAAGCCAACATCCCCCATTTTCATCACTTACAGCGCCCATCGTACAGGGCGAATGAAACGTGTAACCGGGGTGAAAAGGGTGTTACGTTTACTTAATTATGAATGTTGTTACATCAGGGCCAAAAATTAGGAAGAGCGCAAACAGTCAAAAATGTTTTTCCCCTCCCAGAGCTGCCAGCGCAGCGCCTCCCCAGATCTGGCGCCCTAGGCGAACATCTAGCCAGTGCGACGGGCCGGCCCTGAGTTCATATGCAACTCGCATATATCTTTCTCTCTCTCTCTTCTCTCTTTTCTCTTCTCCCTCTCCCTCTCTATCTCTCTCAATGCTAGTACGCAAATGCGCCTTTTTTCAAATGACCCGGTGCTCTTTTTTTGGCGTGCGCACCAGTTATGTGCAGCCCTGGCTATAAACTCATCGCGCATGTCCCGTCACATCATTCCTCTTATATTTCCGTCCGCTTCTCCATTTCTGCCCCTCAGATCGGGAGGAGACGGCTTGATATTTCGGCTCTGCTGCCCGGCGGCCTCTTTGATATTTCTTGAAGTGGTCTGAGTGTGGGAGCGGGGAATGTCTCGCCCCCTCTGGGTGTTTTTTTCACATGTGGTGACACCTACCAGCCAGTATCAGAGTTTCAGTCCTGACACACAGATCCAGAGTCTTACACTCGGCGCTTGTCTTTATCTATATTAAGACCCGTCTCTGAGAGCAGCAGCTGGCTGTCGGGCAGACTCCCGCCCAACATTACACAACATTACATTGAAATGACGTTTTTATTCAAAGAGACTTACAATAAGTGCAATCCACCGTGAAAATACAAACAAGTTCATTTGCTTTTAATAAACCAAACCAGTGTAAGAATGTGTGTAAGATTCTTTTTTTAAAAAGTTCTACCTACCTGGGGTGTTGAGCTTCACCTACGACCAACTGCAATGGATACAACGGATTCAAGTCGGACTGGGTCCCCTTGTTTTGAAACAGTTATGAGACCCAGATGGTATTCTCCATTAATCACATTTTGTTTAAGTTCTCAAGGAAGACCCGGAGAACAAGTTGTTGTAAAATCTCATCGTATTGACCTGTTCTGTTTGTGTGTCTTCAGGCTACCCTCCCATACCCAGCAGTCTATACTCCAGCCCTTACCACCTCTCCCTGGGACACCTGGACCCCTCCTCCCTCCCCCAGCACCACCTCTACGACTCACACAAAGGTCAGCAATGTTCACAACAAACTGCTTCATTTAGTGTTCAGATTCTCTCATAATCCTGATCTATATAGATATATCCAGAGACGGCAAAAGTACACACCTCCTTTACTCAAGTAGAAGTACAGATACTCGTGTAGAAGTACTGACTAAACTTCTTTACTCAAGTCAAAGTAAAGAGGCTTTGAAATGTACTTCAGTAAAAAGTACCCATAACTAGCAGCTGTTTTAAAGAGTACCTGACCTCCCTTTATATCAATAGAACAATGATGTCATTGTTAGCTAATGAATGTTTCCATGCTGAACAACGGCAACATGACAACGTTTCCATTGGTCCCTCTTCTTTAGAGAAGACCAGGAAGTGATGGATACACGGATCGTGTTCAAATCAATAGCCACGCAATGACTCTAAAGAATAATGATCACGCACCAGACACACATTCAGACTAAAGGAACCAGCTGTTTGGGAAATGAGAGAAGTAGAAAGTACAAGTATTTGAGTTCAACATGTAAGAAGTAGAAAGTACAGGTATTTGAGTTCAACATGTAAGAAGTAGAAAGTACAGGTATTTGTGTTCAACATGAGAGAAGTAGAAAGTACAGGTATTTGAGTTCAACATGAGAGAAGTAGAAAGTACAGGTATTTGAGTTCAACATGTAAGAAGTAGAAAGTACAGGTATTTGTGTTCAACATGTAAGAAGTAGAAAGTACAGGTATTTGTGTTCAACATGTAAGAAGTAGAAAGTACAGGTATTTGTGTTCAACATGTAAGAAGTAGAAAGTACAGGTATTTGTGTTCAACATGTAAGAAGTAGAAAGTACAGGTACTTGGGTTCAACATGTAAGAAGTAGAAAGTACAGGTATTTGTGTTCAACATGTGAGAAGTAGAAAGTACAGGTATTTAAGTTCAACATGTAAGAAGTAGAAAGTTCAGGTATTTGTGTTCAACATGTACGAAGTAAAAAGTACAGGTACTTAGGTTCAACATGTAAGAAGTAGAAAGTACAGGTGTTTGTGTTCAACATGTGAGAAGTAGAAAGTACAGGTATTTGAGTTCAACATGTAAGAAGTAGAAAGTACAGGTATTTGAGTTCAACATGTAAGAAGTAGAAAGTACAGGTATTTGTGTTCAACATGAGAGAAGTAGAAAGTACAGGTATTTGAGTTCAACATGAGAAGTAGAAAGTACAGGTATTTGAGTTCAACATGAGAGAAGTAGAAAGTACAGGTATTTGAGTTCAACATGTAAGAAGTAGAAAGTACAGGTATTTGTGTTCAACATGTAAGAAGTAGAAAGTACAGGTACTTGTGTTCAACATGTAAGAAGTAGAAAGCACAGGTATTTAAGTTCAACATGTAAGAAGTAGAAAGTACAGGTATTTAAGTTCAACATGTAAGAAGTAGAAAGTTCAGGTATTTGTGTTCAACATGTAAGAAGTAGAAAGTACAGGTATTTGGGTTCAACATGTAAGAAGTAGAAAGTACAGGTATTTTTGTTCAACATGTGAGAAGTAGAAAGTACAGGTATTTGAGTTCAACATGTAAGAAGTAGAAAGTACAGGTATTTGTGTTCAACATGTAAGAAGTAGAAAGCACAGGTATTTGAGTTCAACATGTAAGAAGTAGAAAGTACAGGTATTTGGGTTCAACATGTAAGAAGTAGAAAGTACAGGTATTTAAGTTCAACATGTAAGAAGTAGAAAGTACAGGTATTTAAGTTCAACATGTAAGAAGTAGAAAGTTCAGGTATTTGTGTTCAACATGTAAGAAGTAGAAAGTACAGTTTTCTGCTTATCTTTTCTTACAGTGCAGACGCTTTTCTGCTTGCTCCTGCCTCTGCTTACTTTTTATGCTGATTTTCCTATTCTTATTCTCTGAAAACTTCGAGCAGCGGCTCCTGGACATTAACCGATCACTGGGACAGTTCATCTTCGTAAATAGACGGAGGTTTTCAGCCATATTTCAACATTTTTACGACGACCCCAGTCTTACAGTAGCGTGGCCTAGCAACAGCTAAAGCCTGGTAGGCTACTGCATGCTATTTAGCTTAAGCTAGTTGGTAGAAAAATGCCTCCGTTCTCTACAGATGACTTCCACAAACTTCTACAGAAGATAGTTGTGCTGGAAATGAAAATGCAACGGTTGGAAGTTAATGTGGAAGTGAATGGACTATGTTGTGGGAATGACACCACTTTACCAGTGTTGCAAAATAGTGGAAAAGGGTATGCTAACTCACAGCTAGTTAGCAGCTACAAGGATTCCAAGGAACAGGAGGGCTGTGTACCGGGTAATAAATCTACAAGTGGTAGTCCTCCCTGGAACTCTCTGGGTGCAAAGCCTAAGAGTAAATCATTTCCATGGGATTTGGGAGGACGGATAACAGGCAGAGCCCAACACTCAGAAATATGTGATGCGACCGGCTGGCTTGCATTGTTATCACCCAGGAAGAGTGCCTCTTCAACCCCTAAACAGCAGTGGACAGCTGCTAAAGGGAGAATTACAAAAATCCTCCTAAACCACCAAGTGTGCCAATCCAGAACAGATACGCTCCGCTGACCGAGAGCCGGAGATCTCTTTCTGATGACCTGGATAACCCGTCCTCTTCACACAGCAGGGTAAGGACCAATAGCTACTCCAAAAGTAAAAGACTAGAGGGAAAGCTAACGACTGGGCCTGAAACTCTGATTGTGGGTGACTCTGCTGTAAGAGATGTAAAAGGTCTGTGTAGTAAGAACAACATCAAAGTACTCTGTTTTCCCAAGGATACGGTCTCTGACTTGGCTGAGAAGATCCTGCATATTGGGGCTGAACATCCGACTGTGAAGAATGTGGTTCTGCACATTGGAACAAATGATGTTGTGAAACAAGAGTCAGAAGTGCTGAAAAAAGACTTTAAATGTCTGTTGGAAACTGCCAGCTCTCTAAATGCAGAGGTGTTCATCAGTGGCCCTCTACCGCCAGTCAGAAGAGGAGTGGAGAGATTCAGCAGATTGTTTGCACTGAACACCTGGCTTTCAACTGTCTGTACTGACCATTCTGTGCATTTTATTGACAATTTTAACTTTTCTGGGATCGCAGACATCTGTTCAAGGCAAATGGAGTTTGCCTGAACAAGTCAGGAGTGAAATTGTTTATCTCTAACATATTCAACTGCCTGCGTCATCAATCTGTTCCCTCTGCCAAGGACAAGCGGCAAGAGGAATCAAAACAGGAGATAGACACAACACATCGCGCAGAAAACCCTGAAGAAGTATCACTGCACCCGCCTGAGGAATGTTCTGATTATGGGAGACATATGAGACACACGGAGGAGTCCCCACCGCCCGTCACCCCCCCCCTATCAACGCCTTTGGGGATACTCCGTTCACCCTTTCACCCACGCCCACCATCCTGGAGATCGTTGAACACATGAAGGAGATACAGAGGGCTGGCACCGATTCCTTCCTGGATTTCAAAGACCAAACTAAGGCGTTACGCAGGGCTGGCAGCATGTCCTTTACCCCCGCCCCTCAACGACGCCCACCAAAATCACCGAAGCAGAGATGCGCACCATCTCTCCCGGCTTCATCACCATGCCTACCACAATCATCCAAACCAAAACTATCTGCAAACTGATATCTGCTGGGTCCAGGCTCAAGGGCGTATGGCACTCTCAACTCTTTCCAGGACATGCCAGGGCCCTGCCTGCCAGTAGCTTTGCCGATATCTGTGTTGATAGGTAATAGATTAAGAGCGGTAAATCATCTTAGATACAGGAAGCGCTCAAACGTTTGTGTGAGTTTATCTAATTTAGCAGTGATTCCATGTCAGCCACAGCTTGTTACAAAAAACATGACTGATAGTGTGTTTAACAAACTTAAACTAGCTTTATTAAATGTCAGGTCTTTGGCAGGAAAAACATTTTTAATCAATGATTTTATCACTGAGCACAATCTTGATTTTATGTTTTTAACAGAAACTTGGATTGAACAAAATAACAGTGCAGCTGTTCTTATCGAATCAACCCCTCCCAACTTTAGTTTTATGAGTCAGGAAAGAATGCATAAGAAAGGGGGTGGAGTTGCTATTCTGTTCAATGATTCCCTTCAATGCAGGAAGACATCGTATGGAAACTTTGATTCTTTTGAATATGTGGCCCTTCAGCTGAAATGCTCCTCTCGAGCTCTGTTCCTAAATATCTATAGGCCACCCAAATACTCTGCAAGCTTTTTTGATGACTTTACTGAACTGCTGTCTATAGTGTGTATTGACTTTGACCGTCTAGTCATTGTTGGTGATTTTAACATCCATGTTGACAACCCCCAGGACAGAGGGGCTAAAGAACTGTTTTGTGTTCTTGATAGCTATGGACTGACTCAGCATGTGACGGAGCCCACGCACAATAAGGGGCACACTCTGGACTTAATTATCTCAAAGGGTCTGAATATCTCTAAGGTTGTGGTGACTGATGTTGCGCTCTCTGACCATTCCTGTGTTTTCTTTGAGAGCTCTATTTCTGTTCACACAAGTGTTCAAAAAGAGGTAACCACAAAGCGATATTTAACTGAAAATACTAGGGAAATGTTTACTCAGAATTTTTCTTCCACACTTGCCCCTGCTAACATCTCAGTAGATGAGCTAGTAGATCATTTTAATTCAAAAATTAAAAATGTTATAGATGCCATTGCTCCAATTAAGGTAAAAGAAGTGACTGGGAAGAAAATATCTCCATGGAGAAAGGCCATGACCGTGAAAACAGAAAAAAGAGAATGTCGAAAAGCTGAACGCAGGTGGCGAAAAACAAATCTCCAGGTTCACTTTGAAATTTATAAAGAGAGACTTGGCCTTTATAATTTGGAATTGAAAAACGCACGACAATCATTCTTCCCTGACATCATTACCAAAAACAACGCACGTGCCTTGTTTGCTACCGTCGACAGACTAACTAACCCCCCAGTGTCAGTAGCCTCTGAATTTCTAACCACCAGGGCGTGCAATGATTTTGCCTCCTTTTTCACTGACAAAATTCAAAAAATCAGACAAGCAGTCAGTGCCTCTGCATCAGGAACAGCAAATGTGCTGTCTCTGTGTCCACTTAACATCAATTCAGACATCATGACACAATTCCATCAGATTAATGATAAAAACCTAGAGGACATTATACAACTTCTGAAGTCCTCCTCCTGCTGCCTTGATATTATTCCAACAGGATTTTTCAAAGATGTTTTGCCTTGCATGGCCTCAGAACTACTTCATATAGTAAACAAATCTCTTCACTCAGATATTTTTCCACAGGCCCTGAAAACTGCAGTCATTAAACCGCTCTTAAAAAAGAATAATCTAGATGCTTCAATAATGAACAATTACAGGCCCATATCAAACCTGCCATTTCTAGGTAAGATCATTGAAAAAGTTGTTTTTCAACAGTTGAGTAATTTCTTGCATTTAAATAACTGTTTCGATGTGTTCCAGTCAGGCTTTCGTCCAAACCACAGCACTGAGACTGCTCTTGTAAAGGTCTTTAACGACATCCACTTAAACACAGACAGTGGCAGAACTTCAGTGTTAGTATTATTAGATCTCAGTGCTGCGTTTGACACTGTTGACCACAGCATATTACTAGACCGACTGGAAAACTGGGTGGGACTTTCGGAAACAGTTCTAAATTGGTTTAAATCCTACTTAAAGGATAGAAACAACTTTGTTTCTATAGGTAAATACACATCTGAGTTGACAAATATGACATGTGGGGTTCCTCAAGGCTCCATCTTGGGGCCTCTTCTCTTTAACATCTACATGCTACCACTGGCTCAGATAATGAAGAACAACAAAATAAGTTACCATAGCTATGCAGATGACACACAAATTTACGTAACAATTTCACCAGGAGACTATGCTCCAATTCAAACACTGAGTAAGTGCATTGAACAAATCAATGACTGGATGTGTCAGAACTTTCTCCAATTAAACAAAGATAAAACTGAGGTAATGGTCTTTGGAGCCAAGGCAGAACGTTTAAAAGTTAGCGCTGAGCTTCAGTCTGCAATGTTCAAACCAACAGATAAAGCCAGAAATCTAGGTGTAGTCATGGACTCTGACCTGAGTTTCAACAGTCACATTAAAACAGTTACTAAATCAGCCTACTATCACCTAAAGAATATATCTAGGATTAAAAGACTAATGTCACAGCAGGATTTGGAAAAACTTGTCCATGCCTTTATCTTCAGTAGACTCGACTACTGCAATGGTGTCTTCACAGGTCTCACTAAAAAAGCTATTAGAAAGCTGCAGCTGATTCAGAACGCCGCTGCTCGAGTCCTCACTAACACTAAGAAAGTGGACCACATCACTCCTGTTCTGAAGTCTTTACACTGGCTTCCTGTGTGTCAAAGAATAGATTTCAAAATATTGATGCTGGTTTATAAAGCACTGAATGGTTTAGGCCCAAAATACATTACTGACCTCCTGCTAAATTATGAACCATCCAGATCTCTCAGGTCTTCAGGGACTGGTCAGCTTTCTGTCCCCAGAGTCAGAACTAAACATGGTAAAGCAGCGTTCAGTTATTATGCTCCAAATATCTGGAACAAACTCCCAGAAACCTGCAGGTCCGCTGCAACTCTGACTACTTTTAAATCCAGGCTGAAGACTTTTCTTTTTGTCGCTGCTTTTAATTGAACTTTTCATATCTTAAACTGCACTGTAACTTTTATCCATGTACTTTTTCTAAACGTAATTAGACTCCATGACATTTATGAGAGGGACTGCTCGAAAGCAGAGATATTTGGAATATCTGGCATCGACGGATGAAAAATAGTGTTTTGGTAACACTTTAAAGACTTTGTTATGGAAGCAAAGCAGGGGAGGGGGTGTGTACAGCCTCCTGAGGGTCCGATTGTGGATGTCATGCGAGCAAAATATGGTGAAGAAAGTCTGTCTAAATTAAATCATATTTTAGACTGCACTGTAACTTTTATCCATGTATTTTTCCTTAATGTTTATTTTATTAGCACTGTAACTTTTATCCATGTACTTTTTCTTGTAATGTTTAATTGAACTATTCATATTTTAGACTGCACTGTAACTTTTATCCATGTATTTTTCCTTAATGTTTATTTTATTAGCTTTTCTTTTGTAATGCTTAATGTCTTTCATTTCTTTTTTGTAAAGCACTTTGAATTACCCTGCGTCGAAAAGTGCTATATAAATAAACTTGCCTTGCCTTGCCTTACAGGTATTTGTGTTCAACATGTAAGAAGTAGAAAGTACAGGTATTTGTGTTCAACATGTAAGAAGTAGAAAGTACAGGTACTTGGGTTCAACATGTAAGAAGTAGAAAGTACAGGTATTTGTGTTCAACATGTGAGAAGTAGAAAGTACAGGTATTTGTGTTCAACATGTAAGAAGTAGAAAGTATAGGTATTTGTGTTCAACATGTAAGAAGTAGAAAGTACAGGTATTTGAGTTCAACATGTAAGAAGTAGAAAGTACAGGTATTTGAGTTCAACATGTAAGAAGTAGAAAGTACAGGTATTTGTGTTCAACATGTAAGAAGTAGAAAGTACAGGTATTTGGGTTCAACATGTAAGAAGTAGAAAGTACAGGTATTTGTGTTCAACATGTAAGAAGTAGAAAGTACAGGTATTTGTGTTCAACATGTAAGAAGTAGAAAGTACAGGTATTTGTGTTCAACAGGTAAGAAGTAGAAAGTACAGGTAGTTGTGTTCAACATGTAAGAAGTAGAAAGTACAGGTATTTGGGTTCAACATGTAAGAAGTAGGAAGTACAAGTATTTGGGTTCAACATGTAAGAAGTAGAAAGTACAGGTATTTGTGTTCAACATGTAAGAAGTAGAAAGTACAGGTATTTGGGTTCAACATGTAAGAAGTAGAAAGTACAGGTATTTGTGTTCAACATGTAAGAAGTAGAAAGTACAGGTATTTGTGTTCAACATGTAAGAAGTAGAAAGTACAGGTATTTGTGTTCAACAGGTAAGAAGTAGAAAGTACAGGTAGTTGTGTTCAACATGTAAGAAGTAGAAAGTACAGGTATTTGGGTTCAACATGTAAGAAGTAGGAAGTACAAGTATTTGGGTTCAACATGTAAGAAGTAGAAAGTACAGGTATTTGGGTTCAACATGTAAGAAGTACAAAGTACAGGTATTTGTGTTCAACATGTAAGAAGTACAAAGTACAGGTATTTGTGTTCAACATGTGAGAAGTAGAAAGTACAGGTATTTGAGTTCAACATGTAAGAAGTAGAAAGTACAGGTACTTGGGTTCAACATGTAAGAAGTAGAAAGTACAGGTATTTGTGTTCAACATGTGAGAAGTAGAAAGTACAGGTATTTGTGTTCAACATGTAAGAAGTAGAAAGTATAGGTATTTGTGTTCAACATGTAAGAAGTAGAAAGTACAGGTATTTGAGTTCAACATGTAAGAAGTAGAAAGTACAGGTATTTGGGTTCAACATGTAAGAAGTAGAAAGTACAGGTATTTGTGTTCAACATGTAAGAAGTAGAAAGTACAGGTATTTGGGTTCAACATGTAAGAAGTAGAAAGTACAGGTATTTGTGTTCAACATGTAAGAAGTAGAAAGTACAGGTATTTGTGTTCAACATGTAAGAAGTAGAAAGTACAGGTATTTGTGTTCAACAGGTAAGAAGTAGAAAGTACAGGTAGTTGTGTTCAACATGTAAGAAGTAGAAAGTACAGGTATTTGGGTTCAACATGTAAGAAGTAGGAAGTACAAGTATTTGGGTTCAACATGTAAGAAGTAGAAAGTACAGGTATTTGTGTTCAACATGTAAGAAGTAGAAAGTACAGGTATTTGGGTTCAACATGTAAGAAGTAGAAAGTACAGGTATTTGTGTTCAACATGTAAGAAGTAGAAAGTACAGGTATTTGTGTTCAACATGTAAGAAGTAGAAAGTACAGGTATTTGTGTTCAACAGGTAAGAAGTAGAAAGTACAGGTAGTTGTGTTCAACATGTAAGAAGTAGAAAGTACAGGTATTTGGGTTCAACATGTAAGAAGTAGGAAGTACAAGTATTTGGGTTCAACATGTAAGAAGTAGAAAGTACAGGTATTTGGGTTCAACATGTAAGAAGTACAAAGTACAGGTATTTGTGTTCAACATGTAAGAAGTACAAAGTACAGGTATTTGTGTTCAACATGTGAGAAGTAGAAAGTACAGGTATTTGAGTTCAACATGTGAGAAGTAGAAAGTACAGGTATTTGTGTTCAACATGTAAGAAGTAGAAAGTACAGGTATTTGTGTTCAACATGTAAGAAGTAGAAAGTACAGGTATTCGAAATGTAAGAAGTAGAAAGTAAGAACTCGTCAGAAAAATAAGTAGTGGAGTAAAGTACTGATACCAGAAACATTTACTTAAGTACAGTAACAAAGTATTTGTTCTCCACTACTTCCCACCTCTGGATATATCGTTTTAGACTAATTTTCTTATCCGTGTGTTTTCAGAAGGGTTTTACCTGCCAGCTTCGTTGAGCCAGTTGCCTCTCCACCCTCCGTCGGCTCCTCCCAGCGCCCCGCCCAGCTCCACCCCCCCGCAGAGGACGTCCCGGGACGGGGGGAGGGACCGGCCTTACCGTGGGGAGAGGGAGCGAGAACGGGAGCGGGAACGGGAACGGGAGCGGGAGCGGGAACGGGAGCGGGAGCGGGAACGGGAGCGGGAGCGGGAACGGGAGCGGGAACGGTCCAGAGAGGATCAGAGGCCTCACAGTGTGGTGGACCTGACGCAGGACGGGAGGATCGAGGAGCGGGAGAAAGAGAGGGAGAAAGAGGGGGATACGGAGAGAGACTCGTGGCCCTTCCATCATCACCCTCACCCCCACCAGCAGAAAACTCACTCCACAGAGCCCCGATCCAGACCCTCACCCCCTCTTCACACCTTCCCTCAAAGTGGGGTTCGGGAAGAATCCAATAACCCGGACCGACAAAGGAGAAACGACTACGGCCACCATCACCCTCCTCCCCCCGCGTCTCACCCCTCTGCCCAGCCTCACCCCTCCACACACAGAGAGACTCAGCGGGTGAGCGCACCGACATATGTGCCTTCTGTGGAGGTTTACGACGAGCGGGTCGGCCCGATCCAGATCGCCTCTCAGGCCCGGGACAACAAACAGAGGGAGAGAGAAAGAGAGCGAGAGAGAGAAAGGGAGAGAGAGAGGGAGAGCTACAGGTTTCCAGAGAGGAGCCTGCCGGATCACCCTCGACTCTCCCAATCTGGCGATTCAGGCAATCAAAGAGAGGAAGGGTCGGTCATTTGTTCCAACGGATCGATTGGAAAACGAAGCCAGGAAGGGTCGTACACTTCCGGCCAGTCACGGTTCAGCCCGGATGTCTCCAAACAGCCAATCAGATTGGGCACAGAGCGGGCGGGGGCGGAGCCTAAATGGAACACGATTAGCCCGCTAACTAATTATGCTACGAGTCACATGGCTGCGCTGGCAGCTCAACACGGACACACACTCCCCTCCCCCGCACACACACAGATGTCAACGACCCACCGGGCAGGAAACACCCCGCACTCCCCCCAAACTCACCCCTCTCAAACTCACCCCTCCCAGCGGCCGGGGGAGGAGGGGGGTCAGAGACGCTACCTGGACCCCGCAACGCTCTACAGACCTGGGGTGTCGTTGGCGGGTGAGCGAGGCGGGGTGGCGGGGCCGGACCCCTCTGAGGTCTCAGCCATGCAGAGTCTGATTAAATACAGCGGGAACTTTGCTGCTGAGGGGCCCGGGGCCGCCAGGCAGACGGGGGAGGGACGAGGGCCCTTTGGGGGTCTGGCTCACGTGGTCTCAGAGGGTGACAGAGAACGAGAGAGGGAGAAAGACAGAGACAGAGATAGAGATAGAGAGAGGGTTTCTGTGGGATCCATGAGGGTGCCGCCCCCGCTGAAGAGGGAGCAGGAGAGGCCGGACAGCGCCCGCTCGTTTGGGCGGGAGGCGGAGGGGGAGGTACGCCACCCCCCTGTGGGCATCGCGGTGGCCGTCGCCCGGCAGAGAGACAGCAGCAGCTCCAGCAAACAGAGCGGAGGAAACTCAGACTCCCAGAGAGCATTGCTGCAAAACGCTATCAAAGGTAATGTCTTTGAGAAGTCACTCAAATACTCGCATGATCAGATCAGCAGCAAACGGTCTTTAGCTTGATCACCAATCAGTATTTTTCATGCATAACTTATAGCTTTTTACCGGCTTTTTATAATATTAAAGTGAACATATTTGGGTTTCTTTGAGATGCCACTCATCCAGCTACAGTGATTAGATAATTGGTCAATTGCAAAAAAGTAGTTTTTGCAGAAATGACAGATAATTCTTTCTTTAGCCTCTTATTTTGTTTTGTAAAGCACATTGAATTGTCGCGTGCTGAAAGGTGCTCTATAAATAAACTTGCCTATGAAATTACCAGCTTTTGATCTGCTTTATGTTAAAGTTGATACATTTGTTTATTGTTATTTTAATCATTTATTTGCACAGTAATAATGAACACACTAAAATATGTCAAGCGTAACAGTGCCAGATTTAGCTTTGAGCTAATTTCCCTCCGCAGTCCCTCACTTAAAACATTTAAGAAGTTTACATTTTACAAACATAGCAAAAACAAATACATGATATGCAAAAGGTGCAAAAGAGCAAGAGCAGCATACACGAGTATTTACCACATGGCAGTACACTGTAGCAGCAACGACATATAAAGTGCAAGAGGAGATACCCCTGTGTTAAAGTGCATTTAGCGGTGATCGCACGTCTGTTTGTTTCTCAACCATTCTTTGAGTTGACCTTTGAAGCTTTTGAGAGAGGGCCAACCCGTGTCTCAGCTGGGAGGCTGTTCCACAAAGAGCCGCCTTTAACGGAGAGGACATTTTGTCCAAAAGTGGTCCGTCTGCGGTGGACCTCACAGTCTCCTCTGGTTTCTGACCTAGTGTAGCGTCCAGTGTGTTTTCTGTGGATGAATTCCCCTAGGGGGGGGGGGGGCAGTCCATGTAAACATTTATAAATAAAACACATACTTTTAAAAGACTTAAAATTGTGAAAGCTCAAGAAATTGTGTTTTTCAGTCTCAAACATTTGGGTTTGAGACTGAACTAACATCACCTCGGACCTTTTAGGTATTTGAATGTACATTTCTTCGTAGACCAAATGGAACATATTCTGCTAAATGATCAGTCGACTGCTAAACAAAGTTAAACAGAACTTGTGTTCAATGCTTCGTGCATCTTCATTGGATACAAGTCTGAGACGCTCGCCGCAGTCGTGTGGTGACCATCACACTCTCGCAAGTCATTTCCCATCCAATAGTTTCTGATAAGTTAAACCAAGTGTACTCAAGTCATTTGAAACCTCACCCTGATGTATCAGAAACGGCTCTGCGGGGAGCGCACATCCCCTCGGCCGAACGACCCAGAGCAAATGATTCCTCATTTTGCTGCATGAATAATTGAGGTTTCATTTTCTTTTTGGATCAAAGTCATGTTTCCTCAACCCCCTTGCACAAATGACTAATTATGTCATGGGTCGCGTTTCATTGAAAGCTCCTTTTGGCTCTCTGTGCTGCAGAGCAATGCCTCTGTTCTCGTACGTCAAGGTCGTTCAGATGCAGTTCTCCCTCTCCACCTTTCTCCCGTTTCCCCCTCTTTTAATTTGCTTGGACGTCTCTCTCCTCCCCTCTCGTCCCACCTCCGGCCCCCTTGCTCTTTCTCCACTCTTTTCTTCAGCTCTGCATTAAACATGTCGTTACAGAGTGCTGCTAAAAGCTACACACAAGCCTTGAATTACAATAAGACCATGGGTGCGTTGCTAAGCAATGGATCACTCTTGAGACTGACGGACCGTGTGTGTGTGTGTGTGTGTGTGTGTGTGTGTGTTGGCGCGTCCACGTGAGATGTTTGTGTATTTGCATGCGTGCGTCAGGATGGGCGTTTATTCATTTCCTTGCTCAAGCAGAGTGATTGGTTTAATAGCAGAGAAGAGCTCTAAATAAACAGTGGAGGATTTATGCAGAGCACACACACACACACACACACACACACACACACACACACACACACACACACACACACACACACACACACACACGGATGGATGAACGAGCGGAGGGGTGGAGGTGGAGAAGAGGGATAGGCTGACGTAGATCGATAGGGTGATAGACGGGAAGAGAGGGAAGTATGTGAGGAAGTAAAAGAGAGGAGTGTGAGATGGAGGAGCAGCGATAGGAGGAAGAAGGGGGGCGTAGCAGTGCTAATCGCTAGCTTTACGATAGCATGTGGGACAGGCTCCCTGTAACCTTGGAAACAGTCTTGAAACCTCTTCCCGCAGAGCATGTCAGGGATTGTTAAAGTCCCTCGTCACTTTATTTACACACACACACACACACACACACACACACACACACACACACTGACACATACACACACACACACACACACACACACACACACACACACACACGCGCTTTCAGAGCAGAACTGAAGGGTTCAGCACACTCGTATAAAACCTTTCTGCTGCTCGGGGACCTTCAGTCAGCTTCGATGAGACGGAAGAGGGTTAGCAGGGAAGAGGAGCAGAGCCTCATGTTTATTCGGTGCTGCTCGGTTGAGTGCTTTCCCTGTTTTTTTAAAACTCCATCGCTGTCTTTTGCCACCGGGCCTCGTAGTGAGCAGGATGGGTTTAAATGGGACATATTCTGCTCATTTTTAGGTTCATATACATATATATATGTATTTTCTGCCTCTACTGTGACATGTCTCCATGCCTTAATGTTCTCATACTGCCTGTGCTGCAGCTACTCTTTTCAGACATTTCAGGCGGGGGGGAGTTTGTGGGAGAGTAACTCCCTTTGGAGGGAACATTGCAGACCATTTACATGCACACAAAACAATATAACCCCCAAAACATGTAAATACTATAATTTTAAACTTCTGATCAATCATCATCCTATTATTATTATTATTATTATTATTATTATTATTATTATTATTATTATTATTATTGTGATTAACACCATTGTTTCTTTTAATCGACTGACGGCACCAGGTTAAAAGTGTGTGGCCTCCTGATTGCAGGGTTGGCTGCTTCTAGCTGCCCCCTTATTTCCCAGGAGTCTCCATTATTTTTCTGTTACTTCTAATGGGATTTCCACTTGACTTAACAGAGTGTTCTCTATTCTCACATCTCTGTGTGTGTGTGTGTGTGTGTGTGTGTGTGTGTGTGTTTGTGTGTTGTTCACACGTCTCTTGTGGCACCAGACTAATAACTGATAAGAGCCCTCACCCGGGGGGAGAGGGAGGGAGAGCTGTCACTGTGTGTGTGTACAGTGTGTGTGCTTGTACACTACAGTATGTGTGTGTGTGTTCAGTATGTGTGCACACGCGCGTTGTGTTCAGGCTGCGGCCCAACATCGTATTTTTAGTTTCTCCTCCCGTTTTGACATGCTGTGTGGTGTCACCGTTATAGAGCCAGAGTCACCTTGTCCTCCCCTCTGCTGTCATACTCTCTCCTTTCACCCTCTCCACACTATTGCTTCCCAGTCATGCACTGTATCGTCTTTTACAGCTTGTATCCCATTTTATAAATATATGTTGCACCCAAGCGCTCTTTATTATGCTTAAGTAGATATAAGCTACATAAATAGAATTGGTTCATGTTTTTCAAAGCAGCTATCACAAGGGTTTACCCGTTTTAAGGTGAATAATGATACCCTGCCACTAAATAAAGAAACGAGCAAACTTAGCAATTAAATAGCATCATAATGAATGACGACGATGGTAATGCTCTGGTGCTTATGATTAAATTACCGTCATCATTTAAAAGGTCAAAAACGAAATAATTTTAAGTTTAATTCCCTTTCTTATTAGGAACTAACTCACTTTTTCCCACCAGGACTGCATATATTTCACATTTGAAATCAGGGTTTGAACACGCTAAGCTAACACACATCTCTCTCTGTGAACTCGTTACAGATGAGGAGCGAGCCGACGACCGCGGGCGTCACCATGACGATCGGATGCTGGTCGGCCGACTGGAGCGCGAGCAGGACAAAGTGCTCAGGTGAGCGACTTCATGCTAACTTAAATGTTTGTCAATTGTAAAAGGGTCAAATGAATGTCACACACTTGAATGTCACACACTTGCTTCTGCAACAAAATTATAATTTTTACAAGTGAGACTTGGATTATACTGCAGAAGTGATGTTAGATTTGTTATATGTTTTTTACAAAGTATTGCTTTCTTAAACATCACCCCCATTTACTTAAATTCATTGAGAACTTTCTTGTGTGAAAAACGAAGCATTCTTCATAAAAAGGGGTGAAAATTGATAAACAAATGATCATTCTCTGTTTGTGCGGAAGAAGTCCTTTAACCTTGTCAAACATACATCTATTTGTTCAAAAGATTCACTCCTAAACACACAGCAATAAATAAAACTATCTTCCAGAGAGTCCAAGGAGCTGGCAGAGTTCACTCAGATGCATCCCCCTCCTCTGTCAAGCGGCATGACGCCCAGCATGATGGCACCCAGCCTCATGACCTCTAACCTCATGGTGACGGGAGGGGCCGCTCTGGCCGGGGCGGGGCGATGGCCCCCCGACCCGCAGACCCTCACCTCTCACCCGTGGATGCCCCGACCTGGAGCCCCCCCAGTCTGGCTCTCCAGCTCCCCGTACAGTAAGTGGATGAACACCAGAGACACTTGCTAACCAGTACATGCTTCTAAATGTTCCCAAAATTGGACTTTAATGTTCCTTGTGAGTGACATTGTTTATTTTTTTAACATTATATTTATTGGGGTTTTAACATGGAAAGAACATTCACACATACATACATTAACACATGGGAAAATAACACTCCCCCCACCCTCAATATCGAACAGTCAGGGAAACCTCAGATTGAAATGAAACGGGAGTAAATACAATCAGATAAAGTAAAGGATATGAAACTATAATAATAAATTAAAGAATAACTTGTTTCTATATTTAGAAAGTTATTATTATTATTATTATTATTATTATTATTATTAAGACCAATATAAGACAAATAAAACAAGCTGAAAAATAATAACACGGGAGTAAAATATAAGAATAATAGAGTGCAGTGTAATATATAAATAGTTATTTGATTTAATAAAAGGCAGCAGCCAAAATACGTATGTGTTGCATCAGAATTTGTTTCAGATATTTGGAGCAAAGTGAATAAACGCTGGGGACAGAAAGCAGACCTGGATAACTCAACATATAGTTTTCTTATTCATTTTTCAGTAATTTTATTGTCCAACATTACCATGTTCTATCTAACCTCTCAGTTGAGAAAGTCATTATTTTATGTGTTAGTCATTTTAATATAGGCTGGTGTTTATTTGTTGGAAAAAAACAAGCATCCACATGCATAAGAAATGTAAGAGTCGAGGGTTGAATGACCTTCCGTGTCTTCATGAAGCTGCCACTTCATGTGTTCACTGAGTTGGACTGACAGATGTGGACAAGTACAGACGTCGCACGCCACACAAAGCATTAGTAAAGAAGTACCAGCAACTCCTTTGCCCTTTTCAGTAAGAATCTACCTCTTACTCTCGTCAGCAGAGTTATCCTACCTTGTGCTTAAGCTTTAAATCGGGTCAACACAAGAACGTGGCATGCTTGCAAAATTCTACATGCTCCTGTGTAGCCTTTAGTGGTTGGTGCAGCAGAAAAAGGAGATGTTGTCTGTCCGTCCAGTAACAGCCTCCAGGCGTCAAGTTCCTCAGACATTCCTGATCTTTGCAGGACATTCCTGCTCCGCCAACGCTTGCTGTCCAGAAATAACAGCTTTGAGACACAAACACACACACTTAGTTTTACTGTACACATAACATCTGAGTAATATGGAAACAAACATATTTTGCACCCTACGGGTAAGTTCTGTCTAGACACAAAGGGCAAAAAAACAATATCACTCAAAAAGCAGCCTAATTCAGTGTTTGTGTGCTCAGTGCTGTTATGGCTGGGGTATAAATACTGGGTGAGGAATGGTGCTGAGTCAGTGTTAGTTTTAGATTAGCTGGGAAAATGTTTTCTCTTTTTTAAAATCAACTTTTCAAACATTTTCTTCTCGTTCAGGCCTTGGTCCATCCTCTCTCCACCAGGCTCTCCCCCAAGGTTACCCCCCCTCTTTGCAGGGTTCAATGCCTCCTCCATACCAGTTAGCCCGGGACCCTCAATCTGGACAGTTAATTGTCATCCCCACTGAACACCTGCAACACTACGGTATGAAAGCCATTATCTTTATGTGCATATGAAATCTAAAGTATGGGGACATAATGTTGGTGTGCCGATTTTATCACTTTTAGAATAACTATTTATTGTTTTACAAATAAAAGCTTATCATTTTCATTTTGTAACAGATGTCAGTGTTGGTAATTAATGTAAAAAAGTGAGACCATTTCCAACAAGTTTGACAGCCTGCATATGTTTTTGTCTGGATAGTGTGCCAAAGGTTTTGCTCTTTGCTGCTTTACAGCAAAATTAGGAAGTCGCTGTGATTTAATTTAGACACAAGTATTATATTCTAATAGCACTTTGAATTGCCTTGCGTTGAAAAGTGCTCTATAAATAAACTTGCCTTGCCTTGCCTTGCCTAATAAAATGATTTCAGTATCAAAAGGGAGCAGTGAACCCAAACAGGTCTACTTTTACTTCTGCTGTTCAAAAGATGTTGATTAGCTCCACTAATTTGAAAAGAAAATTAAATATATCCACATATTGAGTCAGCGGTAACATTAATCAATGTGTAATTAAGAGTGGGTTGAAAACTAGTTGACAACCAAGAACAATAGACACAATAAATAACTTATAGTAATGGATAAATAGTTTAAACAGTTGGTTAACAGTAAACAGTTGAATAAGTTGCTAAAAGTGAATCGTTAAAATAATTAGCTAAATGTTATTATTTGAGAAAGTTGGCTAAAAGTATACATTGCAAAAGTTTAGCTAGAAGCAAATAGTTGGAATAATAAGCTAAAAGTACAGTGGATAAAGTTAGTTTAAAGTTAAAGGTTAGAAAAGATTAGCTGAAAGCAAACGGTTGAAACAGTTAGCTAAAAGTAAACAGTTAAAATAGTTAGCTAAAAGTTGACAGTTGAAACAGTTAGCTAAAAGTAAACGGTTAAAACAGTTAGCTGAAAGCAAACAGTTGAAACCGTTACCGGTAGCTAAAAGTTGACAGTTGAAACAGTTAGCTAAAAGTAACAGTTGAAACAGTTAGTTGACAGTTGAAACAGTTAGCTAAAAGTAACAGTTGAAACAGTTAGTTAACAGTTGAAACAGTTAGCTAAAAGTAACAGTTGAAACAGTTGGTTGACAAACAGTTAGCTAAAAGTAACAGTTGGTTGACAAACAGTTAGCAAAAAGTAACAGTTGAAACAGTTGACAGTTGAAACAGTTAGCTAAAAGTAACAGTTGAAACAGTTAGTTGACAGTTGAAACGGTTAGCTAAAAGTTGACAGTTGAAACGGTAAGCTAAAAGTAAACAGTTAAAACAGTTAGCTGAAAGCAAACAGTTGAAACCGTTACCGGTAGCTAAAAGTTGACAGTTGAAACAGTTAGCTAAAAGTAACAGTTGAAACAGTTAGTTGACAAACAGTTAGCTAAAAGTAACAGTTGAAACAGTTAGTTGACAGTTGAAACAGTTAGCTAAAAGTTGACAGTTGAAACAGTTAGCTAAAGTAACAGTTGAAACAGTTAGTTGACAAACAGTTAGCTAAAAGTAACAGTTGAAACAGTTGACAGTTGAAACAGTTAGCTACAAGTAACAGTTGAAACAGTTAGTTAACAGTTGAAACAGTTAGCTAAAAGTTGACAGTTTAAACGGTTAGCTAAAAGTAAAAGTTGAAACAGTTAGTTGACAGTTGAAACAGTTAGCTAAAAGTAACAGTTGAAACAGTTAGTTAACAAACAGTTAGCTGACAGTTGAAACAGTTTGCTAAAAGTTGACAGTTGAAACGGTTAGCTAAAAGTTGACAGTTGAGACGGTAAGCTAAAAGTAACAGTTGAAACAGTTAGTTAACAAACAGTTGAAACTGTTACCGGTAGCTAAAAGTTGACAGTTGAAACAGTTAGCTAAAGTAACAGTTGAAACAGTTAGTTGACAAACAGTTAGCTAAAAGTAACAGTTGAAACAGTTAGTTGACAGTTGAAACAGTTAGCTAAAAGTAACAGTTGAAACAGTTAGTTAACAGTTGAAACAGTTAGCTAAAAGTAAACCGTTAAAATAGTTAGCTAAAAGTTGACAGTTGAAACAGTTAGCTAAAAGTAAACAGTTAAAACAGTTAGCTGAAAGCAAAGAGTTGAAACCGTTACCGGTAGCTAAAAGTTGACAGTTGAAACAGTTAGTTGACAAACAGTTAGCTAAAAGTAACAGTTGAAACAGTTAGTTGACAGTTGAAACAGTTAGCTAAAAGTAACAGTTGAAACAGTTAGTTAACAGTTGAAACAGTTAGCTAAAAGTAAACCGTTAAAATAGTTAGCTAAAAGTTGACAGTTGAAACAGTTAGCTAAAAGTAAACAGTTAAAACAGTTAGCTGAAAGCAAAGAGTTGAAACCGTTACCGGTAGCTAAAAGTTGACAGTTGAAACAGTTAGCTAAAGTAACAGTTGAAACAGTTAGTTGACAAACAGTTAGCTAAAAGTAACAGTTGAAACAGTTAGTTGACAGTTGAAACAGTTAGCTAAAAGTTGACAGTTGAAACAGTTAGCTAAAAGTTGACAGTTGAAACAGTTAGCTAAAAGTAACAGTTGAAACAGTTAGTTAACAAACAGTTAGCTGACAGTTGAAACATTTTGCTAAAAGTTGACAGTTGAAATGGTTAGCTAAAAGTTGACAGTTGAAACGATAAGCTAAAAGTAAACCGTTAGCTGAAAGCAAAGAGTTGAAACCGTTACCGGTAGCTAAAAGTTGACAGTTGAAACAGTTAGCTAAAGTAACAGTTGAAACAGTTAGTTGACAAACAGTTAGCTAAAAGTAACAGTTGAAACAGTTAGCTAAAAGTTGACAGTTGAAACAGTTAGCTAAAAGTAACAGTTGAAACAGTTAGTTGACAGTTGAAACAGTTAGCTAAAAGTAACAGTTGAAACAGTTAGTTGACAGTTGAAACAGTTAGCTAAAAGTAACAGTTGAAACAGTTAGTTAACAAACAGTTAGCTGACAGTTGAAACAGTTTGCTAAAAGTTGACAGTTGAAACGGTTAGCTAAAGTTGACAGTTGAAACGGTAAGCTAAAAGTAAACCGTTAGCTGAAGCAAAGAGTTGAAACCGTTACCGGTAGCTAAAAGTTGACAGTTGAAACAGTTTAGCTAAAAGGAACAGTTGAAACAGTTAGTTGACAAACAGTTAGCTAAAAGTAACAGTTGAAACAGTTAGTTGACAGTTGAAACAGTTAGCTAAAAGTTGACAGTTGAAACAGTTAGCTAAAAGTAACAGTTGAAACAGTTAGTTGACAAACAGTTAGCTAAAAGTAACAGTTGAAACAGTTAGTTGACAAACAGTTAGCTAAAAGTAACAGTTGAAACAGTTGACAGTTGAAACAGTTAGCTAAAAGTAACAGTTGAAACAGTTAGTTAACAGTTGAAACAGTTAGCTAAAAGTTGAAACGGTTAGTTAACAGTTGAAACAGTTGGTTAACAGTTGACAGTTTAAACGGTTAGCTAAAAGTTAACAGTTGAAACAGTTTGCTAAAAGTTGACAGTTGAAACAGTTAGCTAAAAGTAACAGTTGAAACAGTTAGTTGACAAACAGTTAGCTAAAAGTAACAGTTGAAACAGTTAGTTGACAAACAGTTAGCTAAAAGTAACAGTTGAAACAGTTAGTTGACAAACAGTTAGCTAAAAGTAACAGTTGAAACAGTTAGTTGACAAACAGTTAGCTAAAAGTAACAGTTGAAACAGTTGAAACAGTTAGCTAAAAGTTAACCGTTGAAACAGTTAGCTAAAAGTTGACAGTTTAAACGGTTAGCTAAAAGTTAACAGTTGGAACAGTTAGCTAAAAGTAACAGTTGAAACAGTTTGCTGAACAGTCAGCAAAAAGTTAAGTAAAAAAAACGGTTAAACAGTTGGCTAAAAAAAACCCAGTTGAAACGGTTAGCTAAATAGTTAACAGTTAAAATAGTTAGCTACAAGTAAACAGTTGAAACAGTTGGCTAAACATAAATAGTTTAAACAGTTAGCTCAACAGTTGAAACTGTTGGTAATCGTTAAAGTAAACAGTTTAAATGGTTAGTTGAAAGTAATGAATAAATAGTTTAAACATCAGTGCTGTTGGTGTAGTTCGTGTGACAGGGGAACATCTCACAAAAGATGTTGGGCAATAGAAAATGCATGTTTGTCCTTCTTCTATAAGGTTGTGGAAGACAACCACCATCATTTCTTCATCCTTAATATGAAAAAGGTAATGACAAAGAAGGCTACTTTAACTTTTCCCTCCCGTGCAGGAGGTGATGTTATGGATCGTGGAGGCCCGGTGTGGCCGGGTGTTTATGGTACGAGCAGCTCCCTGCAACATGCTGCCCAGCTCCAGCTGCTCTCTCAGCAGCAGATGCTCCGGCAACAGGAGCTGCTGATGATCCAGCAGCACACAGCGCAGGTCCTGGAACTGCAGAGGAACGCACAGCTAGTTGTAAGTAGACTTTGTGTCGTTAAATGGTATCAACAACAACAACCATACATTATTCAAACAACTCCATACATTTACACACCTGTCCATGTCGACATCCATCTCCATATTCAACACAAACATAAAACACAGCAGTCCTGCAGCTGTATGAGACTTTTATGTGCATATATATCCTTCCTACATACATCACATAAATAATAAAAATGCACATATCCTGGCTCTTTAGAGGAACAGTGAGCTATAAGTGAGGCAGAAAATATTGCATATACACATAAACCCAGATTTTACGACTTGGTGAAGAATTACATAAAGTCAACAAAGATCAAAAACAACAATCCCCCACAAATCTCAATAATCTACTTCCCTACTTTGTTTGGCATTGAGCCACAAACCCACTGTGCCCTATTGAAGGCACAAATATATTTTAAATTTGAAAGTACAAATTCTGTTATTTCTCAGAGATGTTCAACTTCACACATATTTATGCAGTAGTGAAAGCAGAATATTATAGTACAGTATATTAAATTACATGATTGTTTTTGATGCTCTTAAATCTGGAGCTACTTTTATTTACTTATAAAGTAGAATTTTACATTCAATAAGAGCACTCATGAACTGCAGCTGCAAAAAAACACACACTCCGGGAAGTGTAAGCAATGTAAACAAACACTGATATTAATAAGGTTGTGACATCCCCTGTGTTTCAGGAGCGATTTAAGGCTAGCGAGCACCGGCCGGAGATGGAAGACAAAGCAGACAAACGTCACTCCGACCCCAAACCCCGGCGTTCCTCCATATCTTCCCCGTCTCCCTCACCCATCCTGCATCCCCGCAAACTTCCTCCTCACTCTCGCTCGCCCACCCCGTCTACCTCCTCTCTCACCCCGCTGCCTCCGCTCCCCTCTCCAGTGACTGCCCTGAAGTCAGAGGAAGGCGGGCATAGAGTTTTGTCCCATCTGCCGACGCCCCTTCCTCACCCGCCTTCCCCGCAATCAGCCTCTCCTCCCCCGTCCTCCCCACGGCGGCCTAAACTGGAGGAGGGGGAGGTGGGACGGAGGGTTCAGAGAGAGGGACAGAAGCCGGCCTCTGCTTCCTTTCAAAGCGTCTACTCTGGTGAGTGGAGGAAGCTAACAACTGAACATACCTGTAGGAGCCATTTAACTGAGTTTATTATATAAGTTTTGTTTTTATTTGTATTGTTTAACATGTATATTTATTTACACCCCCAAATATATTTGTTGACACACCTTTATTTACTATAGTATGTCTGTTTATGGGGAAGGGGTTGGATTTAGACGGGGGAAGGTAAACCAGTTCCACCACACACAGCAGACACACTGAGAAAGAGAGATGTATGCTGCAATGGATAAATAAATGTATTCATCTTGACAAAATGGATTATGGTTCTGGATTATTTGTGCGTTGAAATCACACCCCCGTATGTTGGAAGTGGCTGCTCTAGAAACTTTTAAGCCACGACAATACCTGTCGAGAGACCTGTGCATAAAATTGGTAATTCTAATTTCTGTATTTCTGCTTTACTGTTACAGATCTCCCTCCAGGTTACCCTTACCAGTCCATCACCGCCCCATTTGGCTCACCTTTCCCCCCTTATCACATCCCAGCACCCTCAGGGGCAAACACAGAAGTCGTCCCACCTCACCGCTCCCGATCTCCTTCCTCTGCTGCCCTTTTGCCCTCAGCCCACCTCCATCCAAGGCTGCAGGACACAGACATTAAGCCCCCAAAACAGACCGGATCTTTCCTGAAGCAGGAACCAGGCGTGGAGCAACCTCCGCTCGACACGAGGCCCGATCCTCTGGGTGCTCTTCATCGAAGCTGCAGTCCTGTTCCCTCCAGAGAGGAAGCCCGGGAAACACAGAAGCTTCAGACGCTAACTCCTCGTGTCCCTAGCCCTCCATTGCTACAAAGGGAAAGACTGCAAGGAATAAGAGAGGAAGACAAGGAAGGAGGGCAAATCAAAATGGAGGTGTCGTCTTATTCTTGTCAGGCCACATATGGCCTGCCTCCTGAGTCTGAGCCCAAACCAGATGTCATGAAGGATCCAGAACATTATCCATCATGCGTCGCTGCAGATTCAGACAACGAGGAGTTACAACATATCACCAGCGCAGTGTGTGAACAAGAACAGCCACACACTCCAATCAACTCACACACTCCCAGTCAGAAAGAAAGTGTCACAGAAACTCCCGTTTATCATCTGTCCGCTTCCAACTCGCCCCTCCCGCTGATCGTCGGCCCTGAGGATCCCATGGCGGGGATGTTCGCCCTGCTGGCAGCCAGTGAAATAGTCCAGGCTCGACCAACAACTCCACCCGCTCCAACACTCTTACCGCAGATAGAAATCCACTCGTTGGGTGTGGATTGCAGCGGTGCCGGTGCTCTGGAGATGGTGGCGCTGGAAGGGATGGCCCTGCTCAGCCAAATGGCTCAGAGGGAGATGGAGCACATCAGCATGGAGCAAGGTGAGGAAATATGAAGGAAACTGGGGCCAGGCTTTATGGAGAAAATCAAATATCACAATATTTCGGATGCAATATCTCAATACCTATATTATAGAATTGACCATTGTTTTTTTTTTAAACTGGTTTTGCAAATGCGATATTATTTACGATATTGGATTGTGTTAAACATTTGAGGATCTGTACTAGCAAGACTTTATAAGTGTACCACAATACTTCATCCAAATATTTTCACAGATTCCTGATCAATACTGAAATGTGGATATTTCTCTCGTCTATATTGCGATTTTGATGATATTTAATTAGTTATGCAGCCCTTTCTAATAGTCTTTTCAACTCTGTTATATTCTCTAATGTTTTATTATCCTCTGTGTCCCATTCAGATCTGACATTAGAGGGTCTGGACGGTCTTCTTGAAGCAAGCCGGCAGATTCTGTTGGAGGCGATCGAGAAGCAGTCGCACATCGACCTGCCCAGAACGCTGGACCCCAACAAGAAGTACAGCTGGAGGCAGAGGAAGGAGCCGGTGAGATGAATAAAAAATGACTTGGGACGCCCAGAGATGGAATAAAGTATAAAATGTACTGACACATTTTCTCTCCTCTGTGCAGCTGTACAGTAAAATGTCTGTGGACGTGTTGGATGCCGTGGAGGTGGAATATCGCGTTCATCTGGCCGAGCTGCAGAAGACTTACAAGGAGAAGCAGAGAGATCTGACCAAGCTGCAGAGACGCAGAGACAAACGGTGAGCTAATGCAAAAACACACACAAGACGAATTCATTCCACACTGCTGCTATTAGTCTATTTTCCATCTCATAGAGTCCTATTCTATTGTCGAGTACTCAGGTAGAAATATCTCATAAATAAAGATCTAGAAATTGTCTATCTGATAATATAGAGCCACACAGTAAGTTGTAAATTAAAACATATTATTGTGTTATGAAACAGTTAGCTAAAAGTTGACAGTTGAAACGGTTAGCTAAAAGTTGACAGTTGAGACGGTTAACGAAAAGTTGACAGTTGAGACGGTTAGCTAAAAGTTGACAGTTGAGAAGGTTATTTACTCAGTGCAATGCAGTTATCATTATAATAATACAATTATTAATAATTTTTTGCAAAAAGTAACAGTTGAAACAGTTAGCTAAAAGTTCACAGTTGAAACCGTTGGCTAAAAGTTAACAGTTGAAACAGTTAGCTAAAAGTAACAGTTGAAACGGTTAGCTAAAAGTAACAGTTGAAACAGTTAGCTAAAAGTAACAGTTGAAACAGTTAGCTAAAAGTAACAGTTGAAACAGTTAGCTAAAAGTAACAGTTGAAACAGTTAGCTAAAAGTAACAGTTGAAACAGTTAGCTAAAAGTAACAGTTGAAACAGTTAGCTAAAAGTAACAGTTGAAACAGTTAGCTAAAAGTAACAGTTGAAACAGTTAGCTAAAAGTAACAGTTGAAACAGTTAGCTAAAAGTAACAGTTGAAACAGTTAGCTAAAAGTAACAGTTGAAACAGTTAGCTAAAAGTAACAGTTGAAACAGTTAGCTAAAAGTAACAGTTGAAACAGTTAGCTAAAAGTTACAGTTGAAACAGTTGACAGTTGAAACAGTTAGCTAAAATGTAACAGTTGAAACAGTTAACTAAAAGTAACAGTTGAAACAGTTAACTAAAAGTAACAGTTGAAACAGTTAACTAAAAGTAACAGTTGAAACAGTTAACTAAAAGTAACAGTTGAAACAGTTAGCTAAAAGTTACAGTTGAAACAGTTGACAGTTGAAACAGTTAGCTAAAATGTAACAGTTGAAACAGTTAACTAAAAGTAACAGTTGAAACAGTTAACTAAAAGTAACAGTTGAAACAGTTAACTAAAAGTAACAGTTGAAACAGTTAACTAAAAGTAACAGTTGAAACAGTTAGCTAAAATGTAACAGTTGAAACAGTTAACTAAAAGTAACAGTTGAAACAGTTAACTAAAAGTAACAGTTGAAACAGTTAACTAAAAGTAACAGTTGAAACAGTTAGCTAAAAGTTAACAGTTGAAACGGTTAGCTAAAAGTAACAGTTGAAACAGTTGGCTAACAGTAACAGTTGAAACAGTTGACAGTTGAAACAGTTAGCTAAAAGTAACAGTTGAAACAGTTAACTAAAAGTAACAGTTGAAACAGTTAACTAAAAGTAACAGTTGAAACAGTTAACTAAAAGTAACAGTTGAAACAGTTAACTAAAAGTAACAGTTGAAACAGTTAACTAAAAGTAACAGTTGACAGTTGAAACAGTTAGCTAAAATGTAACAGTTGAACAGTAAGTTGTAAATTAAAACATATCATTGTGTTATGTGGGAAAGAAGGACTCTATCATGTTTAATAGACTTGAATAAGCAAAACACAATAAAAGGACATTTCTGCCCATCTAATTTTAACATTTCTAATACAGTACACCAAAGTGTTATGTTAGAAATGTTAAGTAGGGGTCCCCAGCAATTAGAAACTGCTGGATGCTAACTTGCACATGTTGGGCAATTTGCACATTTAGCATAAGTTGTGTTAATTTGCATTAATTAGCGATATAGCCTATGCAGACAATGGTTTTAAGAAAAGGCTTTTGCCGATTTGGACAACTTTTTGAGGATGCTGAATCCATTTCTGACATTTTAGGAATCTAAATGTGCAGTTATATTGATACTCACACACTAAGTTCTACACCCCAGACAAACACACACTTATATCCTCTTTAATGTATGTTTCAGTGAGCGGCAGCAGCACGAGGACGAGAGGCAGAGTCTGACCCGACGGGGCAGAGGGCGACCCCGTAAGAGGAAACATTTAACGACACCGACCAAACTGGACAGCAGGCCTGGAAAGTGAGTCACACCTCCATCTTTATTTGCATGTTTGTTTTTTTCTGTCTGTTTGTCGTTTCCCTGTAAAAACAACTCTGGGTGTTTCAGGATGGGTAGGATAGTGCAATACTCCGAGGACTCTGAAGCCGGGGAGGGACAGAGGAAAAGGTTCAGGGTCTCCAGAGAAGAAGAAGAGGAGGCGGAGGCGGCGATTGGAGGAGTGAAGATGAAGAAGAAGAAAAAGAAAAAGAAGAAGAAGAGCTGGAACGACCAGGAGCCGTCCACCAGTCACTCTCTGGAGGTAAGACGCTGTCTAGTTCTTTTTTAGGATTTCGCTCAATGTTATCCTGAAATATGAAAGTCTGCATGACAACAGAGGAATAATTGCATAACTCAATTACTTTTAACTTGTCTTTGCTTAAAGGTGGGGTAGGTAATTCACTTCAGAAACACGTTTTGTTATATTCCATGGAATGCTCTTAACATCCCGATAGCAATGAATATCTTAAGTGCTTTGACAAAAAATACATAAAAAAATGTCATCTCTGGAAGCCGTGGCGCTGTAAAAAGCACGACCAATCATCTGAGCCGGCCCGGCTAAAATAACCGGATGGCCTACCTGCCTGTCAGCCTTCCATCTGGGCACAAACTTTTCTCGTGCCCTCATTGGTCATGTGCGCGTTCGTGTGTGTTGGGGGAGGGGCTCTGTAAGGAAGTCTGAAGGAAGGGGCAGATTTTTTTCGTCTGCGTACTTTCAAATTCACTCGCACTCGAGCTGGTTTCTCCATACTTACCTACCTTAAGTCTTATACAGTTTTTGACTTTTTTAGATGGGTCAATTTGTTGATTTTCAATCTTTGAAAATAACACAAAAATAAAAATGTGACAGCCATTATTAACATTTTCATGTAATTTAATTTGTCAAAGAAATAACCCATTAAACATTTCTGAAATATCAGTTATCACATTTCAAATCGCTAAATGTATTTAAGACAGCCCTTTTAAAAAGAACATTATTAAATACATTACTACATTATTTTTTTTAACTCACATTTCTGGTATTAAACAGTTGAAAATAATAATACATACAAAATTATTATTATAGTTGTTTCCATCTTTTATATTGACTTTTGACCTCAGTGTGTTTTATTTTTGTCCACAGTGTTGCTCCATGTTTCAGATTTAATTTACTAAGTGTGTTTTTGTGTTATTTGTCAGGTGTTGAAGTCGAAGCGTGGCCACGTGTGTGAGCAGGAGCAGCTGGCCTCAGATCTGGACAGAGCTCTGTCGCTCTCGCAGCTCGGATCACTCGCAGCTTCTCATAAACTCAGCTTCAAATCAGACAAGTCGAAGGTCAAGTCTGGGGAAAGTCGGATGAAGGAGCGCAGCATCCACCCGTCCGCTAAGGCTGGGAAACACAAGATGGCCACCAAGGTTTCCTCTTCGGACAGCGCCCTGAACGTGAAAGGTCAGAAGAAGACGACGACGACTTTGTTCTCTCACGTGAGATCAGAGCTCAGCAGCTGCTCCAACAGTGAGTACCTGGAGACCAGAGATCTGAAATAACTGCTTATTAAGACCAATGCTGGCAGAGATACGGTTAATGGTTGTTGGAAAATGTTGGATTTTCAACATAATCTGCTGTTTGATCTACATAATCACTTATGTAAACAGTCTTAAATATTTTAGATACATTTGTGGGTGTTTCTTGAGTCTCACAGCGGATGTCGAGCTAGCTGAGCAATTAATAATCACAATCAAAACATGCTATTTTAGTTAATAGGAACAGCTGGTAAAATAACACAAGTTATACAATATAAATGGATTGCTTTAGGATTTCTGTAAAGTAAATCTTTCGCAATTTCATTTAACGTAAGGCTTTGAGAATCTGGACATTATTGGTTTTAGTACCTTGAAATGCTCTTAAAAAGCTGTTTAACCCCTGAATAATTGACCATAATAGAACCCAGTCCTGATGGTGTCGAGGTGTGTTTGCATGATTCATTAACCGTCCTCTCTCTGCACCAGACTCAGACTCAGAGGATCTCACTTCTTCTGCTCGAGGGGGCTGGCCCTCTCTCTCAGGGATGCCCTCCCACGAAAACCCGACCAGGAAGAGGTCGACGTCACCGCCGCCGTCCGGCCTGAAATCCCAGAAGAAGAAACACAAGCACTTATCTCTGCTGCTGGAGGAGGCCGGCCTCAGCTCCTCCGACGACTCCTTTGACCAAGGTTACTGAGCCAATCTTAGCAGAAACGCAGCTTGTGTCTCTGTTCGCGTCTCGACTGTGTTTTAGCTCGACCATCTCTACCTCTCTTGCTGCTGTTGCCTTTTGTTTTTTTAAAGAGTATTTCTATGGTGTTGTTTTTGTTGTTTTTTTACATTGCCTGGATTGCAAAACCAGTTTTTTGTAGCATTTTGTATATTGAAAAATTGTGTGAATTGTGAGATAAAGTTGTATTGCAGTTTTGGTACCTATAAGCTTTATTAAAGGTGTTGATCTGATTGGCACAGAAAGTGAAGCGCTGTGGTCCTTGTGTCTGCTTCATCTGTCTGTCTGTCTCCGTCAGTGTGCAGCTCACATCCTGTACACTGCTCTGTTCCTCAAATATCCCTTCAGTCCTGGAAACCCAAAAATAAAAAATGTAGAAGACTTATTTCACAGCAGCTGAATCTGATGGGACGGGTTTTTTTTTTTAAGGTACATTTTTGTGGATTTTTAAGGTAAATTAATGGAATTTTAAAGCAGTTTTTTGTGGATTTTTTTAAACTACATGTATAGATTCTTAAAATAATTTTTTGTGGATTTTTAAACCATATTTTTTTGTGGATTTTTTTTTAAACGAAATTTATAGATTTTTAAAATAATTTGTGGATTTTTCAGGTAAATTTACATCAGATTAAGTGTTTTGTTTTTTTAACAATGTGGTCTATTTTCTCAATGTTGTGTGGGAAATAAAATCTACTCATTCTAAACTTCTTGACAGCACCAATCAAATAACACGCTGGGGATATTTGGATAATAGAGCCCCTCCTCTGTCTACTAAACCTTCAAATAACCCTTCTCCCTTTACGTTGCTCTCTCCGACCCCTTGCTCTGTCCTCTCACCTGTCCCTCCCCCCTTTCCTTACCCATGATGCTTTGCGTGTCTCTCCGCCTGTTTCCATGTGCTTTGTGCTGCTGCGACATTACAGAAGCTTGGCAAGGACTAGCGCAGCCGTGAGCCTATGCTACTTCGCTGCGGCTAAAGCTAATGCTAATGCTAGGCTGAGCTATGGCTAGGCTGAGCTACGGCTAGGCTGCGCTCTGGCCGCTGCCCCGCCCCTGCCTGAGGCCACACCCCTGTCACCTGCTCTGTAAGTAGGACGGTCCCCTCCCTCTATTCCTCATCCACCGCTAACATGGACCACGCTGAAATTACATTTATTTTTTGTTCTCACAAATTAAAATTCTTTTTTAATGGGAGCCATGGTTACTTCCACTTTACCAACGGCTTGTCTTCTTATGTAAAAGTTTACGGGAAGACGTAAAAGAGGATGTAACCATGGTAACTCGTAAACTACATCATCATACCATGGGGCCTCACAGGGCTGTCCTCTCAGTGCCTGCCTGTTTTGTCTGCCTGCTTCTGTTAACACATCGTGGATCGACAGTACAACAAACGCTTCAGATGTAGCTCCGAAGTTTGACCCGAGAGTTTGAAATTATTTTATTTTATATTCTGGTCTGGATCATCAACAAATGAAACAATTGATTTACTTAAATAAGTATTGTTTTGGTTAAAGAGGACACTTAATTTTTTGCTAACCTTCTCGCCTTGTAGTGCAACCCTGTCTCCATAAAATTACATTCACGTATAATTAAACAGCTTTAACTAGTTTTAGACAGACATTTATTTATTTGTTTTGCAGTTTTATACACAGGGTTAAAGTAATGGGTTGAAACAAAACAAAAAGCCAAGAAAAAAAATGTATAAAGTCAGTAAAAATCTATGATTCAACTTAAAATAAGTACATTTGTTATATAACTTGAGCTGCATACAGAATTGCATACAACACAGATTTTGGTTTCAAACGGGACACAAATAACATTCACGAAATAAAGTCCTGTGTTTACCTTTTTTACTTTTTTTAAAAATACCTTCTTCTGAAATCAATATTTTACAATTTAGATTGAATATATGTGAATGTAATTTTTGGAGCGAAGACTCACAGATATCACTTCTTACTTCTGTACACTTTGCTAACTTCTCACCAGAGAGGGCAGCAAAACACGGACTCTACCTGGTGTAACCTTTTATTAAAAACACAATATTGCTAATCCTATGAAAGCAATTATATGCTTTATTATAATAAATAAAACACATGTTGTTGTACTGTGCATCCACCCACAATGTTAACACCCTTTAACCCCTGAGGAGATGCTCCTCCTGCTGCTATTGAGCTAACCGCTAACTCCTGCAACAGCTAACCAGTGCTTCAGTGTATAAATGTGTGTGTTGTCTGTGTGTGTGCCTCTGCCTTTTTGTGTGCTCTTCTGGCCTGTTGGACATAAAAGGATGAAGGAAGCAGCTTTTCTCTCTGTCACTTTCTCTGAGGGGTTTCGTTTAAATAATAAATGAGACCTGAGTCAGCTCACAGGGTGTGTGTGTGTGTGTGTGTGTGTGTGTGTGTGTGTGTGTGTGCGAGCGAGCGTGGCTAATGCATGTATGTGGTAAAGGAGCGTTTCTGTACCTTGCTTACACAGCATTACGTGGTGAATGCAGGCGGTGGACTGGACAGTCGTTATCCTTTCTCTTCACTAATTTCTTTGATTAGTGGGTGAGAGTGTGTGTGTGTCCTTCTACACGGGGCTTAAATCAGTTTTTGATTTACTTTAGAAGGGATATAGGTTGATAATTTATCTTCCACTATTTCATCTCCTCAGTGGTGCAGGCTTTGTGTCAGTAGGAAGGGATTTGACCTTTGACCCCTGTGCTGCTGCAGACACGTTCATCCCTGAAAAGCTAACAGTCTTTTCTCTGAAACAGAATCCTCGGAGGACGAAGAGGACTACGAGGATGTGTCGGACTCGGAGGATTTGAGCGGGCTGGGTCTGCTGGCCCGGTTCGCAGCGAGCGCGACCCCCGTCCCTCCCACGACTCCGAGCCTCCTGCACGACGGCAAACACCGCAGCAGGCAAAGCACTCTGGGTAAAAACACAGCAGATACGAAAGCGTTGTGTATATTGCATCACATTTAGCTTTTATCCAAAGGGACTTCGAAAATGTGCAATAATCCATGAAGATACAAACTTGTGCATTAGTTCATCAATATATTATAGGTGTCAGATATATACAAAACATGTCTCTGAAGTGTTTGGCTCCAAACAGGTCATTGCAGCATTACCCATAATCCCCTCTGTTTCAGCCCTGTTTCCAAAGTGCTGATTCTCTGTCTGTTACTTTAGATGAAAATAAGGAGCCCCTCCCCACGCCCCTCTGAGAGACATTTGGTTACAAAGGCTGCAGTCGGATAGTTTAAAAATCAGCTCCTAAATTCTAACCCTATCGTCTATTCCTTGACCTCTGAGTGAAACGTCACGGGGTTAAGGGATAGTGGATAGGAGAATTTAAAAGGATTTAGGAGAAGAGACTGCGGTACTTTAGAGAATCCGAATGCACTTTCACTATCCGACGTGTTTATGATGCGCCAGCGGACGTCATTGTGTGCTGTGGAGAAACTATGGAAACCACCGTTTTCTATACAGCGGACTACAACATGGATGTTTAATAACAACGAGGGACTACTGTGAACTCATCTGGAGACTCTGCACCGTGCTCTGAAGCTGCTGCTTTGCTTTATGAACGTGGACAACAGAGAAACATATTCTTCATGACCAAAGTTGGAATTGAAATAAAAAAGGAAAGTGAAACTTATGCTCCCTCTCCCTCCGGTCCACATTAATACTAATGATCCCAATACGTATGATTGTATGAACTAAAGATCTTAAAATCAATACAGATGTATTTATTATAAACGTTAGTCCTTAACATCTATCACTGTGTATATCACCATTCAAACATCTTTTAAAAGTTGAACAAACTCCACACAGCTCAGTAAAGACTGAAATGTTGACTTTATTTGATAATTTCAGTGAAAACTAACGTTCATATTTCTCTCTTTGATTATAATACTGATGAACGTTCAGAACAAAGCACTTTAGCAACTTACCACCTATGTTTTAAAATGCTTAATAAGCACCGTAACTTTCATGATATCATTTCTCGGTCATAATCGGTTGTTTCCGTGAACGGCCGACTGTTGAGTGACGGCAAATGCTGCGGCTGCAAGGCATTGTGGGGCAGCATTTTCGCTTCTCCTGTCGGTTAGGGAGGTCCAGTGGTTCCTAAGCTAAAGGAGGTTATAAAGGAAGTTTGAAACCTCCTTTCCTTTCATTCTCATCATTCTAGAGAATTCGAACGGCACTTATCATGGCTGCCACTGAGGGACTTCCGGGTCATTTCACTCCTTTAGGAAGGTTCCTAAGCTAAATGGACTATTCGACTTCAGCCAAAGAACTCAATGGTGCTCTAGAGGAGATTCAGGTGATAAGGGGGGGGGGGGGGTTACCTTGGTGATTGGCTAATGGTTACACAAGACAACACATCGTTATGACATCATAAAGTGGCTAAAATCTGATCAGCTCATTTTCAGACAGGTTTTTATAGAAATGGATCAAAAAGAGAGAAAATCTTTGTTCCTGAAACTTTCAGAGTCTCTTTCCACAGAGGGGACACATGTTGATGTAGAAGAGACATGAAGAAGAGGGGACACATGTTGATGTAGAAGAGACATGAAGAAGAGGGGACACATGTTGATGTAGAAGAGACATGAAGAAGAGGGGACACATGTTGATGTAGAAGAGACATGAAGAAGAGGGGACACACATGCTGATGTAGAATAGACATGAAGAAGAGGGGACACATGCTGATGTATAAGAGACATGAAGAAGAGGGGACACATGTTGATGTAGAAGAGACATGAAGAAGAGGGGACACATGTTGATGTAGAAGAGACATGAAGAAGAGGGGACACATGCTGATGTAAAATAGACATGAAGAAGAGGGGACACATGCTGATGTATAAGAGACATGAAGAAGAGGGGACACATGTTGATGTAGAAGAGACATGAAGAAGAGGGGACACATGTTGATGTAGAAGAGACATGAAGAAGAGGGGACACATGCTGATGTAGAAGAGACATGAAGAAGAGGGGACACATGTTGATGTAGAAGAGACATGAAGAAGAGGGGACACATGCTGATGTAGAAGAGACATGGAGAAGAGGGGACACATGCTGATGTAGAATAGACATGAAGAAGAGGGGACACATGCTGATGTATAAGAGACATGAAGAAGAGGGGACACATGTTGATGTAGAAGAGACATGAAGAAGAGGGGACACATGTTGATGTAGAAGAGACATGAAGAAGAGGGGACACATGCTGATGTAGAAGAGACATGGAGAAGAGGGGACACATGTTGATGTAGAAGAGACATGAAGAAGAGGGGACACATGTTGATGTAGAAGAGACATGAAGAAGAGGGGACACATGTTGATGTAGAGGGGACATGAAGAAGAGGGGACACATGTTGATGTAGAAGAGACATGAAGAAGAGGGGACACATGTTGATGTAGAAGAGACATGAAGAAGAGGGGACACATGTTGATGTAGAAGAGACATGATGAAGAGGGGACACATGTTGATGTAGAGGAGACATGAAGAAGAGGGGATACATGTTGATGGAGAGGAGACATGAAGAAGAGGGGACACATGTTGATGTAGAGGAGACATGAAGAAGAGAGTACACATGTTGATGTAGAAGAGACATGAAGAAGAGGGGACACATGTTGATGTAGAAGAGACATGAAGAAGAGGGGACAACATGTTGATGTAGAAGAGACACGAAGAAGAGGGGATACATGTTGATGTAGAAGAGACATGGAGAAGAGGGGACACATGTTGATGTAGAAGAGACACGAAGAAGAGGGGACACATGTTGATGTAGAAGAGACATGAAGAAGAGGGGACACATGTTGATGTAGAAGAGACATGAAGAAGAGGGGACACATGTTGATGTAGAAGAGACATGAAGAAGAGGGGACACATGTTGATGTAGAAGAGACATGAAGAAGTGGATTTTGCACAATCGGTGACCTTTAAAGCAATACAACTTTTTATTTTGTATAAAGTAAATTTAAAGGGTATTTCTGTGCAATTAAACTAAACTAATATGGATAATGTTTTTGTGGAAGTTGTTCAACAAATAGAAAAGTAGAGAAAAAAAACAATGATCATTTTTATATTTAAGTCTGTCTTTGCATTCACTCGCCTGACAGCTCGTCTAGGAGGATATCATGATTAGAAATAACAACAGAAAAAGCCTTAGTCTTGTTAAAAAATAGAAAAACAGACAAAAATGTTGGCCTGAGATTAAAATCCTGATGTATTTAATCTGGGAAAAACACAACATGTATAAATGGGTCATTTGTATCTGTGGAAAGAAGCAAAAACAATGCAAACTGAAGAAAAACACAAGTTTCATTATTATATTCAACCAATATTCGTAGATGTATTTTCTCACACATGTATGCTCACACACTCTTCTGCTTTTACTCATTTCACACACTCCCCGACAGCTTCACGTGCTGTAATTGAGTTTTTCTTATTTGCGGTTGAGCAGGTCCATCGAGCGTTTGTTCAGGATTATTTTATTGATTCCTGGTTAAATATTAATTTATGCCTAATTGTCTCAGCAGGGTGAACGTAATGATTCACTTTTAAATTATATATGACTCTCAAATTGATCAATAGTCCTATTTACAGGGTTATTGATT